>NC_090820.1:31636455-31936455 GCF_000390325.3 Nicotiana tomentosiformis | reverse complement strand
AGTGTCCTTTTGTATATTCTACTAGATTGCCAACATACTTGTGACATCAGGTCTTGGCACACACACTAGTAGATTCATGATTTTGGATTTGTTTACGTGATTACGATTTGTACTCGTTTGCTTCCGTTAAATTATGTCACATTCAAAATTTTCTAAATCTCTTTAACAAAGGAGGAAATATTATTCACTTAGTATTTTATTTAAACGGGAAACCATTACTTTGATCAGTGTTGGCTTGCCTAACAATGGTGTTGGGCGCCATCACGGCCTACGATGGAATTGGGTCGTGACACTTGAATTGATATATTTTATTTTTTAAATTAATATTTTTTAACACTCGAAATCTCACGTTAATCCCTATTCTAAATAATATAAGTCTTTAAATATAATAATTAAATTTGAATAGCTTCTTAAATATTCATATAATCCAAATTAACTAATGATTTCTCAAACAAAAGAAATAGTCGTAATTAACAATTATTTAAACTATTTCAACATATAAAAATTAAAGAATTCAAATAGAATATAAAAATTAAGGCATTTAATTTAAAGAGCATAATTGTTTAATATAAAGTAAAATGAATTCAAATATTTGGGATCTACAATAACAATCATGCAAAAAAAAATGAACTAATCTACAAGAACAGTTTTATAATTTAATGGATGAAAATGATAATAGATTTCAATTAAGCTTAATTCCATGAAAGTCAAAAGATATTAAAAAAAGTTAGGAGTAAAACATATTGTCAAAAGTAGTCAACTAGCACTAAGAGTTTTAATAGATTCTTCATACTTTCTCCTCTTAAAATTAGTACCCTCCCCAATATAATCAAATGAGATGAATTACTATATATGTAACAAATCTACAAATTAGTTAACAAAATTCTTTAGTACAATTATCCCCGACTTGGTAATGTTATTCCCAAATTAGTATGTAATTTACCAACATATAACTTTAACATATAAATTTAATTTAGCAATATATAACTCTAAATTACCAACATATCACTTTAACATATAAGTTTAACATATAACCCTAAATTACCAACATATAACTTTCACATATAACTCTAAATTACCAACATATAACTTTAATTTAGCTACTAACAATAGTCATAGATTTACTTTAGCTAACACCAATCAATTTTTACAAACCAAACTAGGAGCTATTAAACAAAATTAGTGTATTTTAAAAAACAAAATAACAACGGAGGATGAGGGAAACCTACCTGGCAGCGGAGGGTCGTCGACAGAGCTGCAGCGGCGCGGCGTCGCTGGTGAGTGTCGTTGGTGATGGCAGCAGAGGGTTGGGTGGGGGAGGGAGAGGGGAGGTTTGAGTGTGAGAGAGAGAGGAGAGAAGGAAGAAAATCGGGAAAGAAAAAAGAAAGGGGTCGGGGGATTTTAAAATTATATTCCGACCGATTCAGTCGGAAATTAGGTCAAATAGTCAAACCTCATTTTAATAAAAGATTCCGACCGAATCGGTCGTAATTTTTTAATTTGTTTTAATTATTTTTCGACGGAATTGGTCGCTAACAGTTACGCGGTATTTTTCGCCAAAATCTACGACGGATATAAACGGAATATTAGTCCTAATTATTATTAAAAATTAAAAAATATATTTTTATGCAATTTCCGACCGATTCCGTCGGAAATTTTTGACTATTTTTCCTGTCGGAATATTTCGGTCGGAAATTTGCCGTTTTTTAGTAGTATTGCCTTGATTGTTGTTCCATCCGCCTTGATTGTTACCCCTCCAATTTCCCCCCCTCCCTCCCCCCCTCAATTTCTTTGGTTATTTCCACTCTAATTTTCTTGATTGTTGTTGTAATGCCAATTCCCTTGATTGTTGTTTCCGCTCCAATTGCCTTGATTATTGTTGGTTTGGGCCTTGGAAATTGCTTCTTTGCCATTGAAAATTATTCACATATTCCACCTCCTCTTCTTGTTCATCATAGGAATCATCTTGCTCAAAACTACCATCTTCTTGCACATAGTTCTCCACTCTATTATGCACTAGTGGACCCTTGGTCCTCCTCTTGTTCACCATCATGTTCACTCCCTCCATGTTATTGACTTACTTGGAATTTTGCACTTAATTTAGTTAGGCCTTTGCTAGTTGCGTCATGGTGGTTGTCAATGCGGCAATGGCTTGCCCATGGTCAAATAATTCTTTGAGAAGGTGGATCATGTTTGGATCACTTTGTGGAACAATGGCCCGGGATTGCCAAGTCGATAACGTTTCCGCCATCTCATCTAAAATCTCACACACCTCCGCATAAGGCATAGTCATGAAGTTCCCACCGGCAAGTTGATTCACTATACATTGGTTAGTTGTTCTAATCCTACGATAGAAGGTTTGTTGAATCATGTTTTCCGTCATATCGTTGTTGGGACATTCCTTGACCATAATTCTACAGCATTCCATATCTCGTGTACTGGTTCATTCGGCTCTTGCTTGAATGCCAAAATCTTATCTCGAAGTGTAGCCATGCGTCCCGGAGAGAAGAACTTAGAAATGAACTTTTCCGCCAACTCATCCCAAGTGTGAATTGAATGGTTTGGCAATCGTTCCAACCAATCTAAAGCTTTCCCCCGTAAAGAGAAGGGAAAGAGCATGTAATGACCCGACCGGTCGTTTTGAGTTCTAGCGTGTCATTCAGTGGTTTGAGACCCTGAGCAACTTCACTTCAAGTATTATGACTTGTACACGTGGTCGGAATTTAAATTCGGGAAGTTCAGAGTTGATTTGGAAAGAAAATTCTATTTTCGGAAGCCTTAAGTTGGAGAAATTGACTAAAGTATAATTTTTGAGTAGACGACCTCGGAATCGAGATTTGAAGGTTCCAACAGGTTCGTATGATGATTATGGACTTAGGCGTATGCCGGAGCCGGTTTTGGATGACCTGGGAGCGATTTGGCGCCTATTATGGAAGTTGGCATTTTTGGAAGAATTTCCTAAATTTGGTTTGAAGTTCATTTCAATGTTATTGATGTCCGTTTGGGATTCCGAGTCTGGGAATAGCTCCGTATGGTGATTCTGGTATTGGGAGCGCGTCCGAATGTGGATTTGGAGGTCCGTAGGTCATTTGGCGAAAGTTAGAAATTTGAAGATTTTTGAGAAGTTTGACCAGTAGTGAACTTTTTCATATCAGGGGTCGGACTCCGATTCCGGAAGTTGGAGTAGGTCCATAATGTCGATCATGACGTGTGTAAAACATTTGAGGTCAATCGGACGTGATTTGATAGGTTTCGGCATCGATTGCAGAAGTTGAAGTTTCAAAGTTCACTAAGTTTGAATTGGAGAGTGATTCGTGTTTTTAGCATTGTTTGATATGATTTAAAGGCTCGACTAAGTTCATGATGTGTTTTGGGACGTGTTGGCATATTTGGTTGAGGTCTTGAGGGCCTCGGGTGGATTCCGTATGTTTAACAGATCGAGTTTGGACTTGGATGAAATGTTGAGGCAGCTGATACCTGGTGCAATCGCACCTGCATGAAAAGGGCCGCAGGTGCGAGCTCACAGGTGCGAGCCACGAGTCGCATGTGCGAATGAGAGGAGGCTGGTCAGTAACCGTAGGAGCGGAACATTTGGGTGCACCTACGAAGGCGCAGGTGCGAATTTGGCAACGCAGGAGCAGGTAATGGGCGCAGGTGCGGCGCATGGACCGCAGAAGTGGACGCGTAGATGCGCTACATGGAGCATAAATGCGAGATGTTGGGCTGAGCTTGAACCTCACCTGCGATGGAATTTCCGCATGTGCAGAGCCGCAAAAGCGGCTATTGCACCGTAGGTGAGAGGATCGCTGTGCAGTGAGGTTTTATAAAATGGGGTTTTGTTTAACTTCATTTCGTCCATGGGAGCCGATTTTGGAGCACTTTTGGAGTGCCATCTTCATCAACTATAATGAGGTAAGTAATTTCTTCACATTGTGAGTTAAATACATAGTTTTTACATGAATTCAAGCATGACAATTTGTAGAAATTTGGGATTTTGAAGAAAAATCTAAAAATTGGTATTCTTTGATTTTGATCACGAATTTGGGCATGAAATTAAGAATAAATTATATATTGGAGTTTGTAGTGCTATGGGTAGTGTTTGTCTTTGAAAATTTTCGGAATTCGGGCACGTGGGCCCGAGGGTTGCTTTATCAATTTTTTGAGCGGAGTTGGAAGTTGTTATAAATCGATTAATTATGAATATTAGAGTATATTTTGATTTGGCTGCATCTTATTTGACTAGTTTTGGATCGGCGGGCATCGGTTTGAGGTGTTAGAGAGGCTTTGGAGCCGGTTATAGAATTTCGGAGTGAGGTAAGTCTCCTGTCTAACTCTGTGAGGGGGAAATTACCCCTAGGTGTTGTATATTAATGTGTGCTACTTGTTGTGGGGGCTACGTATGCGCGAGGTTACGAGAGCCCGTACGTAGCTACATTCATGTTATTGTCCGGGTAGGCTTAGGTTCACATTATGCTATAGCTGTATTATTTGAGCAGTCTCTCGTCTATTAAATTCCTCTGTTTTACATTACTATTTGAGGCTAGACTCGTTATTGTAGAGACTTCACGAGTTCATGATTAGTCACCGAATAATTTTGCTCCTCTTACAGTATGTTTCTGCGATATATATATTTCATTGAAAGGTTTTTGTTAAAGAAATTAAAACTCACACGTTTATTCGTGAGTGGGATCAAGAACCCGTCAAAGCTTCTTATTCTTATGGGATCGGGCCGTTCGCCTCGGCAAGAATTTGTATTTCACTTCTTATGGGATCGGGCCGTTCGCCTCGGCAGGAATTTGTATTTCACTTCTTATGGGATCGGGCTGTTTGCCTCGGCAGGATATATGTACCACACTCTCATGGGAGTGGGCCATTCGCCTTGGCGGGTTAATTGATTTATTATATGGTTCGGACCGTTCGACCCTCGGCAGTGCACAATTTTATTATTATGTTGGATCGGACCATACGCCTCGGCATTTCCTATATCATATCTCCATGAAATCATGCGTAAGACTTGACAAGAAGCCAGTATATCGGTAAATTCCCGGATTTGAATTATGGTAAGCTACTTGATAAGATCCACTATATCTATGTATATGCTCCGATTAAGGAGGAAATTTCTAATGAAGAGCTTGAGTTCCTCGGAAATAGGGGGATTTGTATCACATGTTTTATACTTTTTTATTTTATTTATTTACTCTGCCTCATATTTGCTAGCACTTTACTGTACCTTATGTTGTTGGACCACTAGTGAGTGTCGATGTCGACCCCTCGTCACTACTTCTCTGGGTTAGGCTAGATACTTACTGGGTACACGTTGCCTACTTACTCATACTAAACTTACTGCACATTTTTGTGCAGGTACATATGTGACTAGTGGCTTTGTGAGAGCAGAGGCGCGTATGCATGCGGGGACTCACGTGAGCTGCATTTTCATATTACGACCCGCAGCCGGCAGAGTCTCCTTTAGAGTATTTATATTTTTCGTGTCTAAATTTGTATTCCGGACAGATGCTGTATTTTATTTTATATTTCTAGTTGATACTCATGCACTTGTGACATCGGGTTTTGGGGTGATTATAGATTTTTCAGTATTGAAATTGTTAAAAACATTACAATTTACTCGGTAAAGTTCATCTATTATTATTTAATTGAAAAAAATTATGATTTCAAAAATATTAAATGAGAACTAAATTAAGTATGTAGTGTTGGCTTGCCTGACAGCGGTGTCCGGTACCATCACGACCTTTAATGAATTTTGGATCGTGACAAAGCCTTAGCCTTAATGCATCCTCGGAGACATTCGTTTGTTTGCCCCCCAACAAGTATCCACAAACCCCTTCAAATGTTTGTACGCATTTTGAGTTGAATCACTGGTGAAGAAACTCCGTTGCTCAAACAAAGTGAGCATCACATTGATGATTTGGAAGTTGCCCGTCCTAATACGGGGAGGGATTATTGCATTAGCATATCCTTAATTGTGTAATATCCGGTGTGAAACCGCTCGTGGTGGAGGTGGGGGTGGAGCGGGTACATTGTCATGAGGTACCCGGCCTCTTCTATTGGCTTAAGGTTCAAGAGGTACCTCCTCAACTTGCTCATCCTCGACGTCCATATCCCCCAAAGGCATATTTCTGATATCATTGTTTGTCGCCATGATTGTACCTAAAATTGTTTCACACAAATTAGTAACACGGAAAGAAAAGAAGATATTCCAAAAATAAACCCAAATATATAGCTAACCCAAATTGATGACGTCCACAACATACCTCAATAAGAGATATAATACGGTCGTATAAATTACCCAACTACGAGTCGGGGTCGAATCCACAAGGAGTTATAAGGGATGTTAGGAGTATATACTTGAAGAAAACAAATGGATTAACTAAATTTGCATTTTCACAAAAAGTCTTGATTTCTACTTCTACTATTACTCTAACAACTGTGAGCTAAGGAAAATAAACTAGAAATGAACGATTGATTTTGGTGTTTTTTCAAATAGTTTAAAAGCCTAGGAATGTGACCATGACCTAGGTGTTCTCCTAATGGGTTAAATACATTAATATTTATTTTGTTGATTGGGTTGTATTATACCTCTCAACTCTACGTTACTCACTTAACACCTCTCGATCAAAAGAGTGATTTTGTCCAATTTGGCTTTCTCAAGCTCAAATGGGTATTAAATAAAATAGTTGATATGAGCTCAAGTCGGATTCTTACTATCTCTAGTTTGAACCTTTTTATTAGGCTGATTGAACTCTTAATTAACCCAATTCCTTGTTAGCCAAGTTATCCTAGACTCGGTCCCTCTTTCTCAAGTAGAGACTAAGTCAAAAAGGCATGAATCAATATTTGCAACTACTAATTCTAAAATTGAAGAATGAACTAGGCTAAATAATCAACATCCCAATCATAAACAAGAATTAAATTAAATACCCATAAAGTCTACACACTAAGGTTGGGTCATAACCCTAGTAAAATTCTAGCTACTCATAGTGGGTATTGAAGAAAATAAAGAAGAAATGCAATAAAACTCATAATCAAAGATTAGATTGATGAATTATAATATTTAAACACTAAAATAATCAAATATTTCCTAAAATGGCAAAAGGAAATGGCTACAACAACTTTTTACTTCAAACTTGACCTAAAATTGTGAAACTCGTCTATTTATAGTGGATCAGAATTCGCTGACAAAAATTCCCCTCAGGAGGTTCTATTGTCGCACAATTCTATGTGCGCACCCCAGATTTCTTCAATTGGCAGTAGATGGGATTCTGCAGTCGCACATTTCTGGATTATGGCTGCGTAGCAACTTCTGCAGCCGCACAATTCTTGTGCGGTCCCCACTTCAGTAGGGCGTCAGGATTTGATCTTCTGCACATTCTCTGAACTTGGAACTATTTGTCAGTACACACCCAGTTATGCGGCTCCGCACATTTGTCAAAATCCTGTTGGGTTCTTTAGCTTGGGTTGCGGCCGCATATGGAATTCTCTGGTTTGCGATTTCTTTTGCGGCCGCAGAAATCCTTCTGCGAACCGCACTTCTTTGCTTCTGCGCCCTTTATTGCCTTGTGCTTCTGAACACTCTTTTTTAGTCGGATTTCATCATGGGAGACCAAAATTCTAGTATTCCTGCAATTTGCACAATTTTATTAGTTTCGGGAACACAAATTAATACTTTTAAACTAAAACAAAAGCAAAAAGGTGCTAATAAGCAGTCATAATCCCCATTTATGAGTATGCTTCCATATAATTTTGCGATTTCTCATGTTTCGCTTCTTCCTTTTTTATATTCTTTATTTTTATTAATTATTAAACAACAACAACAATAACCCAGTATAATCCCACTAGTGGGGTTTGGGGAGAGTAGTGTGTATGCAGACCTTACCCCTACCCTGGAGTAGAGATGTTGTTTCCGATAGACCCTCGGCTCTCTCCCTCCAAGAACTCCCCATTGGGCTGACTTGAACTCACAATCAATTTATTAATTGTTAAACACAATTTCGTATTTTATTAACTTTGTTTTCTATTCATTATATAGAATAATTATTTAAAAAGTATACCTTTTAAACTCATATTTATCTTTTTGTTATTTAAAAAATGCAACCGATCATAAATTTTATAATTTACTCATGTGAGTTAGTAAAAATTTTAAGCTCACTAATTAAAACGTTTATTAATTATTTTATGTTAAGATATTATTTATTTGAAAGATAGTAAAGATACCGATAATCGATATTATTTATAAATTTATAATTAATATCATTTAGATACCTGATCATAAATAATATCTAGCATTTTTAATATATACACGTGCTTATCACACATTAATAAGTTAGCAAAAAAAACTAAATCATTCTTGCAATTTTGATTAATTAGATTAAGAAGAAATATTATTTGTTTGGAAGATACTTACTACTTTTAAGATATTATTTATTAATTTATATATTATTTAATATATTTGATAGGTTAATCTGAATAAAAATTTAACTATATAATTACACTTGTCCAACCAAATATAAAAGTGAGAATTATACTATAATTACGTTTTGGCAAACAAACAGGTCATTGTAATTACTACTATTTAATTACCAGGGTGTGTAAGTACTAGGGCATTTATTACAAAGACATGTAATTATATATATTGCTTCCAAACAGAACCCTAATGGTGTGTTTGGTTAAAATATTTTTTATTTTTCTCATCTTTGATTGGCTTAAATATTTTGAAAAATATTTTTCTCATGAACTCATTTTCCTCCGATTAAAATGACTTCCCTACTAAAAGAAGGAAAAATATTTGTCAAAACTCTTTTGCAATCTTTCCCACCTTATTCTCCACCCCCAAATCACCCCAGCCCCACCCCTACCCCAAACCCACACCCCGCAACCCCCACCCCTACTTTGCTACCGCCACCTCGGCCCCTAGACCCCGACCTACTACTTTTTCATGTCCTTATTCATTTCGTCTCCCAAAGTGTTTGCCTAAAATAAATACTTTTCAAAATATATTTTGTTACTACCAATCAAACACCAGAAGGTAAGTAAGAAAACTACTTATTTTTTAAGTAAAATATTTTTCAGGGAAAGCATTTTTCTTTTGTGATGACCCAATAGGTCATTTATAAATTTACCTTTCGTTTTTGTGTTCCGAGACCTCAAATAGCTCTGTTTATCCTTCCTCGATTTACATGCGTAGTCCGTGTCCTTTTTCGAAAGGTTTTTATGAGAAAATTGAAGAAAATATAAAATCATGCCTTAAAACTCATTTAAGTTAACTTCGGTCAATATTTTGAGCAAACGGACCCGGATCAGTATTTTGACGATCTCGATGGATCCGTAACATGATTTGGGACTTGGGTGTATGCCCGAAATCGAATTCGGAAGTCCCTAGCTTGAATTAACGCAATTTGTTGAAAACTAGAATTCTAAAGGTTTAAAGAATTTCTCAGTTTAACCGTAAGTTGACTTTGTTGCTACGGATTCGGATTTCGGTTCTGGAACTTGGTATAAGTCCATTACTGTATTTATGACCTGTCTACAAAATGCAAAACGGAGTTAATTTGACGTGATTCAGACGTCCAGTTAAAAAATTACATGTTCTTAAGTTTCATTAAAAATTTTATTCACTTTGGTGTCTAATTCGTAGTTCTAGGTGTTATTTTGGAGTTTTGATTGCGCGAGCGAGTTCGTATGATATTTTTGGACTTGTGTGCATGTTTGGTTTGGAGCCCCGAGGGCTAGGGTGAGTTTCGGATAGGCTACGGAGTGATTTTGGACTTAAAAGAATAGTTGATGCATGTATGTTTCTAGTGGTGAATTGCAGATCTCGCATTTGCGAAGTCTGACTCGCAAATGCGAGCCTCGCTTTTGCGAGCAATAAGTCGCATTTGCGATCAAGGTCTGGGTTGGGGAGAGTTCGCATTTGTGGACTCTACATCTTCGCAATTGCGACCACTAACTGACTTGGTATTGCTTCGCTTTTGTGAAGTATTGTTCGCATTTGCGGACAACTTTGGTTCGCATTTGCAATAAAATTATCACATTTGCGACGATAACAGGCTCAGTGACTTTTTCGTATTTGCGAAGCGTTGATTGCTTTTGCGATCATCGCAATTGTGAACTATGTATCGCAACTGCGATAACTACAGCTGGGTAAAAGAAGGGAAAAACGGGATTTAGCTCACTTCTTTCAAACTCTCAACCCTAAATACCCTAGAGGCGACTTTCCCAAGATAGTTTCTCCTAAATTCATTGGTAAGTGACTTTAATCTATTTTTTTTCAATTACCCATTACATTTCATAAGCTTTCAACATCAAATCTAGGATTTTCATGGTAGAAATTAGGGATTTGAGTAGAGTTAGATATTTTTGTAAATTTGGGATTTAGATCTCGAATTGATGATGGATTTCAAAAATAATTACATAACCGGGCTCAGAGTTGAATGGGTGATTGAGTTTTAGTCTGAATCTCGAGTTTTGACCAAGCAGTCTTGTGGTTGACTTTTTTCGAAATCATTAAATATTGAATTCTCACTCATGGGTAGTTTCTAAAGCTTATTCTGCATTGTTTGAACGATATTTGGTTAGATTCGACTTGTTTAGAGGCAGAATTTAGAGGAAAGGCCCCGGTTGAGCTTTGAGTTGATTGCGGAGCGAGGTAAGTATCGTGGTTAACCTTGACTTGAGGGATTAGAACTTGTTTGCCTATTTGCTACGTGATTAACGTGTGGGTTCAACATATATGTGAGGTGACAAGTATTTATGCATTGTTGTTGGAATAAAGTATGCGGGTGGTACTTGTTTCCTTATGATTTGTTGCCTTTTAATTATGATATCCATGCTTAGATTAGATTATTACATATTTGATCATTCCTTCCGTAATTATTGCATAATTAGTAATGGTTGAGTATTTGGAAGTTGAGGTTTGGTATCTTGGAATCATAACTGACGTAAAGCACATTCTCCGCACTATTTATCTCCCAAATTTATATATTCTTTACTACATAGTAAGAGAGAGTGTTAAAGTACGAAGGGTAATGTCGTGCCATTTCATTATCTCATTTACTGATTAATATATAGTAAGGAAGAGAATTAAAGCACAAAAGGTGATGTCGTGCCATCTATTCATTGTTAGATGGTGAGATCGAGAGTAAAAGCACGAAGGGTGATGCCGTGCCAATCTTCCCAATTATTCATTAATACATGGGCAAATCAAGAGTAAAAGCACGAAGGGTGATATCGTGCCATTTTATTTTTACTTATGTCATCATTTCATGGTAAGGATGAGAGTAAAAGTACGAAAGATGATGCCGTGCCATCTTTATACCGTATGTTTATCTGTCTTCATTGGTTGATGAGTTATATGGCTATCTTGTGATATCATGTCTGTCATAGTTATCATATTTTTTTTCCATTTCGCATGTCCCCTCCCAATTGTACATTGTTAAATCTCTGTTTTGTTGTTGTTGTACATATATATATATATTTACACATGTTTAATTACGTGAGTATCCTGTCATAGCCTCGTTACTATCTCATTGAGGTTAGGCTCGACACTTACGGAGTACATTGGGTCGGTTGTACTCACGCTACACTTCTGCACTTCTTGTGCAGATTTTGGTATTGGTCACAGTGGTGTGTGAGGTGCGTTAGTTCGGATTATTGCATACGGAGACTTGAGGTAGATCAGCTGGTGTCCGCAGACCTTGGAGTCCCCTTCCTCTTCCCTCTTTTACTGTTCATTTCATTCGAAACAGTTGTATTTATTTCAGACTCTGTTTGTAGAATTTCTAGTAGCCCGTGTACTCGTGACTCCGGATCTTTAGGAGTAGATACTATTACATGAATCATGCTGGTGTTGTATTAGATTGAGTTCCTATCTCTAGTTATTTATCATCATCTTGTTTAAACTGTTAAAATTTGGCTAATCAACTATCTCACGTCGGCTTGCCTAGCAAGTGGATGTTAGGCGCCATCACGACCCCGAGGTTGGGATTCCGGGTCGTGATACCTTCATACCAAACATACCCTAAGAATTGAAAAATTATTCGATCAATATAAGTTTTTCATTTATATATAAATTATTTAATCGCCATAATTTTAAGAATATTTCCAGTGTAATAGCAAAAATGACCCCGTACTTGCTTTAATTGGACGTTCAAATTCCAATTATGGTATTTTTGCATTTTGTTAAATTCTTAATTTAATTAACGACTCTAAGCATTTGTTTTTGCAATATCTGGAGAACTGAAAAAAATCATTGAAAGATGTTTAAGCACTCGAAGTAAAAGAAATGTTCATAATTGTTGAAAAATATAACTTCAATCATGTAGTCGTTTCTCTATTATGTTCGAATGATGAGCAAATAACCAACAAAATTATAATATATGCTAATTGCAATTATTTTTCTGCCTGTAGAATTAAAGGCAACTTGTATAAATGAATACTTAATTCTAGTAGCAACGGGTAAAATTAAAGGCAACTTGTATAAATAAATACTTAATTCATTATTAAAATCAATGAATTGTTAATATTAGTTCCAGTCAATTTGTATAAAACAGAAATCATGAAGAACCAAAGGCTACAAAAGAATCTATCTTCTATCTATCTATATATAATATAATATATAATAAAAGGAGAGGCAAAGGCATCATAGTAAGCCAAGTGATAACATAATAAAAGGTCACTTATATATAATAAAAGGAGAGACAAAGACATCATAGTAAGCCAAATGGCAACATAATAAAAAGTCACTTGGCAATTTTAGGACAAAATTAGTTAGGTTAATTAATAATATTTTTTTAATTTAAATTTTAAAACAAATTAAATTATGCATTAGGTTTTGTTAAAACTTAGTTACTCCTTTTTGAATTTGAAGAAAAGTCTAATTTGAATTCGAAACAATTACAAATAATATAATAAAAAATATAAAAATCAAAACCTTATATTGAAAATAAAATAGAAGAAAAGTCTAATTGCTTATTCCATATAATGTAGAAAAATAATTCTAAAAATATTGATTATACGAAATAATGAAAGAATATATATCTTGGACGAAGTAAAAATTGTAAAAATCAAAAACTACGTTAGTAAATGTCTAGTACTAAGTACTTGCTAATTTAATAAATAATAAATAAGGAACAAATAATTTATTTTATTACTATAGGATGTGTATCACTTGATTTTGCATTGATTTTATTATATTTTTGTACACTACGTTAAATAATAAAATAACAACTAATATTTATATAATATATAATAAAAGGACAGGCAGATACACCATAGTAAGCCAAGTGGCAACATAATAAAAGGTCACTTGTATATAATAAAAGGAGAGAAAAAGACAACATAGTAAGCCAAATAGCAACATAATAAAAAGTCACTTGGCAATTTTAGGACAAAATTAGTTAGGTTAATTAATAATAATTTTTTTTAATTTAAATTTTAAAACAAATTAAATTATGCATTATGTGTTGTTAAAACTTAGTTACTCCTTTTTGAATTTGAAGAAAAGTCTAATTTGAATTTGAAAGAATTACAAATAATATAATAAAAATTATAAAAATCAAAACCTTATATTGAAAATAAAATAGAATAAAAGTCTAATTGCTTATTCCATATAATATAGAAAAACAATTCTAAAAATATTTATTATTCGAAATAATGAAAGAATATATATCTTGGACGAAGTAAAAATTGTAAAAATCAAAAATTACGTTAGTAAATGTCTAGTACTAAGTACTTGCTAATTTAATAAATAAGGAACAAACAATTTATTTTATTACTATAGGATGTGTATCACTTGCTTTTGCATTGATTTTATTATATTTTTGTACACTACATTAAATAATAAAATAACAACTAATATTTATTAAAATAATAAAATATATTAGATCATAATTTTATAAGAGTAATATTCTGTCAAATTTTTCGCGCATCACACAGGTTCTAACACTAGTTCTAACACGAGCTTTAGTAATAATCAATACGGAAGTGCCATTATATTCTAAATTATGAGATCAAAATAACTCTCACCCGGAAAACATGCAACAAAAATAAGTAAGAAATTGGCAGGGAAAAGAAGATGGAAAAAATAAATAAAGAAAGAAAAGAGAAGAGAAACATTTTTTAAGTTTGCCAAATATCCTAATTTGAGGGGGGGGGGGGGTTTCATTTATTCAAAGGAAATATTTGGAGGTTACATGTAACCTAAAGTTGTTTAGTTAATTAAATTTTCTTCCAACCTTAGAGCACATCGAATCCGCTGTAGTACTGGCAATTCCAATCATTAAGGATTTCCGGGTTCAAACCCCAGCAGCGGAATAAATCTTTGGCAGTATATGTTTTTCTTTTCATATAGCTTTATCATTGTAATTTCCGTAATTATCATGGGAATATACGTAATGAGCGGAAGAAAATAAGATGACATAATTCCAGTACATAAAACCAGTTAAATTATATCAAGAATTTGTCAGTATATTTTATTTAGACACTAGAACTAAAGCATATTTCAATTGAGCACCTAAACACCTGATAAAATATTTCCATTAGACACTCGTTGGGGAGGTTCTGGGAAATTGGCTCTTGGTTTTCTTTTTCTAACGTAGCTGAACGTCTTTCGTTTAAAGGAGCGAGAATTTACTTTAATTGATTGGGCTCATTTTTAACTGATTTGTCTTGTTTTTGTTTGTTGTAGCAAATGCTTATATCTTATGTGTATAATTAAAGAATGTGGCATATTTTAAATGGTTAACTTATCCACATAATGGACGCTTGAGAACACACACAAGCTTTTTCGATGTTTTAGCTAGAAGTGTATAATAGGAACATTATATCATTGTATACGGTTAAAATTAGGCCCACCCGATTTTACTATTTGACCGAAACCGGGAGTTTGCATCGAAGGAAGGCCTCGTAACGGAATAGACCATATCACGAGGATAAGGTACCGAGTTCAGAACCGAGGTACCTGTCAAGATCGAGGCTAGTAGCGATCGAAGCCAAACAAGACAGACATCGAGCAAGACCGAAGATAGCACAATAACAGAAATGCGAGATATCCGTTACTGGTCGAGGATCTCGGGGTAAACCTCGGTGACTGATCGAGGATCATGGCGTAAATCTCGGAACGGATCAAATCAGAAATGGTTAATTACCTAATCATAGGATTTCCTTCTGTAATTGGAGTTATACCATAAGTAGAACTCCTCTACTATATAAAGGGGAGTATTAACCATTTGTAAGACACATTGTTCTCTCGTAAAAAAACTCAATATAGCGCTCTCTCTTTAGCTTATACTCTCTTGTTCATCAGCTTGCTGTTATAGTTCATGTCTGTTATTAATCTTCATATTTATCTATCGGTATTAAGTGAAATTGCGTATCCTTAGAACCTCATTATAAGTTTAATTGTTATCTAATTTTAAGGGTAAACAGTTTGGCGCCCACCGTGGGGCTAAGGATAGTAGTGATTGCTTAATACTAATTTTGATAACACACACTGTTTTACACTTATTCTCGTAAGAATCTTTGTTTTCAAACTCACAAGCAGCACCTACACATGGTGACAACAACCTTGGATTTCACGGGAAAAACGACAACATAGCCGCCCCAGGAATCAAGGTGCCTCAGGCCGACCTCGAGGGAACACCAATTGCAAATCCCGTCGATGTCAGTTCACGTGTCGCCCTAAATGCAAATTTGGGCATTGAGCCCGAATGTAGTATACACAGGGAAGTTTGATCAGGTGGTCGAGGTACGCAGGGCGGAGAAGATGGTGGAATTAGCCTCCAATTGATATTCGAAATGTTACAGGCTCAACAGGCCGCTATAGCACAACTACAAAATCAACACCGAATACCAAGTAGGATCGAACCAGAAGTCGTTCAAAGGACCAAGACTGTGCCGGAAAGGTCGAATACCAACGAATCGAGGACTGACCCTGCCATTATAAAATGTTCGAGGAGCTCACTAAATGGATTGAATCGGGATAAAAGAAAATCGAGGTAAATGACAAGAAAGTAGAAACATACAACTCCCGAATTGACAAATATCGGGGGCGCCGCCGATTCTAAAGGGTATGGATTCAAAAACATTTGTACAAAAGCATTTCCCTCCAAGTGCGGCACCGAAACCCATTCCAAAGAAATTCCGAATGCCATAAATTCCTAAGTACAATAGGACCACTGACCCTAATGAGCATGTCACTTATTATACATGCGCAATAAAGGGAAATGACTTAGAAGACGATGAGATTGAATCTGTTCTACTGAAGAAATTTGGAGAAACCTTGTCAAAAGGATCAATGATATGGTACCACAATTTGCTGCCTAATTCCATCGATTCCTTCGCCATGCTTGTAGACTCCTTCGTAAAGGCACATGCCGGAGCAATAAAGGTTGCGACTAGAAAATCGGACCTGTTCAAGGTGAAACAAAAAGACAACGAAATGTTGAGGGAATTCGTATCTCGGTTTCATATGGAACGCATGGAACTACCACCGGTCATAGACGATTGGGTTGTTCAGGCCTTTACCCAAGGTTTGAACAAACGAAGTTCGGTGGCATCACGACAGCTAAAGCAAAATTTAATTGAATATCTAGCGGTAACCTCGGCCGATGTATATAATCAGTACCAGTTGAAGATCAGGGTCGAGGATGATCAATTGGGGACCCCTTCCGATTCCGCTTATCCAAACAGGACCGTCGGCAGAACTCAAAGGGATATGAACAGAGAACCCTAATCGATTAGAGATCGGTATCTACCATACAACGTAGATCGTAGAAACAACAGCCCAGGACACAATCCCATCCGAAATGATCGAAGACAGAGCTCTCGAGGGCTCATGAGCAAACGTGGCTTCGATAAACATGCCAATTTCACAAAAGCACCACGATTGTCAGAATACAACTTCAGCATCGACGCATCAGGTAATATGTCAGCCATTGGGAGAATCAAAGATACTAGATGGCCCAGACCCCCACAAACCGATCCATCCCAAAGGAACCCCAATCAAATATGCAAATACCATGGTACACATGGCCATAAAACCGACGACTGCAGACAACTAAGGGAGGAGGTGGCCCGTCTATTTAACGAGGGTCACCTTCGAGAATTCTTGAGCGACCGAGCTAAAAACCATTTTAGAAACAGAGACGCAAATAGGAAAAATGAGCAAGAATAACCACAGCACATGATTCACATGATCGTTGGTGGGGTCGATATTCCACAAGGGCCCGTGTTCAAATGCACTAAAGTATCAATCACCAGAGAAAAATGAACTCGAGACTATGTGCCAGAAGGCGCTTTATCATTCAATGAAGCAGAAGGGATCTCACAACCCCACAATGATGCTTTGGTAATCTCTATCCTTATGAATAAAATTCAGGTTAAACGTATTTTAATTGATCCAGGAAGTTCGGCTAATATTATTCGATCGAGGGTCGCGGAGCAGCTCAGCCTACAAGATCAGATCGTACTCGCAGCTCGGATTCTCAATAGCTTTAACATAGCAAGCGAAATAACTAAAGGTGAAATCATCCTACCAGTAAATGTAGCCAGAATTATTCAAGAAACAAAGTTCCATGTGATCGAAGGCGATATGAGATACAACGCACTGCTCGGAAGACCCTGGATTCACAATATGAGGGCGGTCCCCTCAACCCTTCACCAAATGCTGAAGTTCCCAACACCGGATGGAGTAAAAATGGTGTATGGGGAACAACATGCTGCCAAAGAGATGTTCGCGGTAGACGAAGTAATACCGGTATCGGCGTTTTCGTCAACAAAAGGAACGGAGTCCAAAGGAAAACAGGAAGCTAAATAGCAACCACAGCTACCAGCCTCGACTCAATCGGAGAAGCAGGGAATGAACGAGGATGATGACTATTGGATCCCTCGATCCTTCATAATCCTCGAGGATTCCGAAGTCACCAAATCAACGGTCGAGGAGCTGGAGCAAGTCGTACTGATCGAGCATCTACCTGATCGAAAGGTATACCTAGGTATGGGGTTAACCCCCGAGCTCAAGGAAAAACTCATCAAATTTCTTATCAATAATATGGATTGTTTTGCTTAGTCCCATTTAGATATGACAGGAATCCCGCTAGAAATCGCTACACATCGACTGAGCTTGGACCTGAAGTTCCGCCCGATAAAACAAAAGAGGAGACCCCAGTCCGAGGTAAAACATGCATTTATTAAGGACGAGGTAACCAAACTTCTCAAAATAGGATCCATTCGGGAGGTAAAATATCCTGAATGGTTAGCAAACGTAGTCGTAGTCCCTAAAAAGAGAAATAAACTTAGAATCTACGTAGACTATAAAGATTTAAACAAAGCATGTCCTAAAGACTCTTTTCCTCTATCGAATATCGATCGCATGATCGATGCCACGGCCGGCCACGAGATCCTTAGTTCTCTCGATGCCTACTTCCGGTACAATCAAATACAAATGAACCAGGAGGATCAGGAAAAGACTTCGTTCAACACTAAGTACGGCACCTATTGTTATAATGTAATGTCGTTTGGACTGAAAATACTTGTGCCACTTATCAACGCTTAGTAAATCGAATGTTCGAAAAACAAATAGGTAAGTCAATGGAAGTTTATATTGACGATATGCTAGTCGAGCAGAGGACCATTTGACACATTTGCAGGAGACCTTTGATATACTAAGGAAATACAACATGAAACTCAACCCGGAGAAATATGCATTCGGGGTCGGCTCGGGCAAGTTCCTCGGCTTTATGATATCAAATCGGGGTATTGAAATCAAACCTGATAAGATCAAGGCGATCGAAGACATCACAGTCGTGGATAATGTTAAGTTCGTATAAAGATTAACATGGCACAGAGCCGCCCTAGGCCGATTCATCTCGAGGTCTTCAGATAGAAGTCACAGGTTCTTCTCACTGCTCAAAAAGAACAACAATTTTGCATGGACCCCGGAATGCCAACAAGCATTGGAAGAACTAAAGCGGTACCTCTCGAGCCCGCCACTGCTTCATACTCCAAAAGCGGACGAGCAACTATACTTATATTTAGCAGTCTCAGAAATCGCGGTAAGTGGGGTCCTAGTTTGAGAAGAGCAAGGTACGCAATTTCCTGTTTATTATATTAGTCGAACTCTAGGTGAGGTCGATACCCGGTACCCACACTTAAAAAAATTAGTGCTTGCCCTAATAAGTGCCTCTAGGAAATTAAAACCATATTTTCAGTGTCATCCAATCTTCATGGTGACTACTAATCCTCTTCGCAATATTTTGCATAATCCAGAACGTTCGGGCCGATTGGCCAAATGGGAGATCAGTGGGTATGATATCGAGTATCAACCCTGAACGGCCATCAAGTCTCAAATCTTAGCGGACTTCGTGGCCGACTTTACACCAACCCTCGTACCCGAGCTCAAAAAGAAACTATTAATAAAGTCGGGTACATCATCGGGGGTGTGGACCCTCTTCACATACGGTACTTCAAACGTGAAAGGGTCCGGGTTAGGCATCATTTTGAAGCCACCCACGGGTAATACAATTAGACAAGCTATCAAAACTGTCATGTTAACTAACAATGAGGCTGGGTATGAGGCCATGATTGCAGGTCTCGAGATAGCTAAAGGTTTGGGAGCAGAAGTTGTCGAGGCCAAATGTGACTCCTTGCTTGTGGTAAACCAAGTCAACAGAACCTTCGAGGTTCGAGAAGATCAAATGCAAAGATACTTGGACAAACTACAGGTGACTCGATCTCGGTTTAAAGAATGGACTCTACATCATGTGCCTCGAGAATAAAACAGCGAGGCAGATGCCCTCACAAATTTGGGGTCATCAGTCGAAGACGACGAGATTAGCTCGGGGACCGTCGTACAATTTTCAAGGTCAGTAATCGAAGAATGCCATATCGAAATCAACTCCACAAGTCTAACTTGGGATTGGAGGAACAAATATATCGAATACCTAAAGAACGGGAAGCTTCCATCGTACCCTAGGGAATCGAGGACTCTACGTATAAAGGTCGCACGATTCATATTGGCCGAAGACGGAACACTGTATAGAAGGATGTTCGATGGATCATTGGCAATATGTTTGGGACCAGGAGATACCAACAACGTCCTACGAGAAATTCACGAGGGCACTGTGGAAATTATTTCGGTGCAGAATCATTGGTTCACAAAGTCATCAGAGCAGGATACTATTGGGCCGATATGGAAAAAGATACAAAAGAGTTTGTTCGAAAGTGCGACAAATGTCAAAGGTATGCACCGATGATTCACCAACCCGGAGAGCAACTCCACTCAGTCTTATCCTCATGGCCATTCATGAAATGGGGAATGGATATCGTCGGCCCTCTACCATCAGCCCCATGTAAGGCTAAATTTATTTTGTTTATGACTGACTATTTCTCTAAGTGGGTTGAAGCGTAGGCTTTTGAGAAAATAAGAGAGAAAGAAGTCATAGACTTCATCTGGGACCACATTATATGTCGATTTGGGATGCCTGCCGAGATCGTATACGATAATGGAAAGCAGTTCATCAGTAGCAAAGTGACAAAATTTCTCGAAGATCACAAAATAAAGAGAATCTTGTCGATGCCATATCATCCCAGTAGGACGGACAGGCCGAATCGACAAACAAGACCATCATTCAAAATCTGAAGAAAAGATTGAGCGACGCTAAGGGAAAATGGAGAGAAATATTGCCCGAAGTCCTTTGGGCGTATCGAACAACGTCAAAATCCAGTACGGGGACAACACCATTTCCTTTAGTATACGGCGCCGAATCTCTGATCCCAGTTAAAGTCGGGGACCCCATCGTCAGGTTTCGATATGTAATGGAAGAATCAAATCACGAGGCTATGAATACAAGCCTCAAATTGCTAGATGAAAAATAGGAAGCCGCCCTCATTCAAATGGTCACACAGAAACAGCGGATCGAAAGGTACTACAATCGAAGAGCCAATCTTCGACACTTCAAAATCTGGGACTTGGTTCTGAGGAAGGTCACCCTCAATACTCAAGACCCAAATGAAGGAAAACTTGGTCCGAACTGGGAGGAACCATACCAGGTCCTCGATATCATCGAAAAAGGATCTTACAAACATGGCATGGCGAACGGCAAACATTTACCAAACAATTGGAATATATCACTCCTCAAATGATATTACCGTTAAGGTATGACCTTCTCCATTTTCATTTATATTTTATACTAACCATTTGCAGGTGTTTAATCGAAGACATCAAAGGATTCTTCAAACGCAAAGTCCTTAGGTCTGAAAGCACGCGTTGCACTCTTTTTCCCTTAGACCGGTTTTGTCCCAAATGGGTTTTTCCGGCGAGGTTTTTAACAAGGAAACCATTGTTCATGCTAACTTAGAGCAATTCAACAGTATCCGAGGCTCTTTTACAATCAACCTCGAATACTAGAGGGCATCACTTTCGGATAGTCACAAGAAAAATACTTTGTGTCGACAGGGTCTCGATAGGTAAATTTTATAGAGGACCAAATGGTCAAATGAACCGTGTCCATGTAGATTACTCAAACCCTAATGGAAAAACATGTGCGCATGTATAATCTATTGAAAGAAGTATTTTTCCTTACCAGATGTTCCATACTTCAGAAAAACTTATACTTTACAATTTCATACTTATGATCTATTGTGAAAACTGGCTTAAGGGCCGATCACAACTGAAGTTCAAACAATTTACCCGACACTCGGGGACTGCCGTCCAAAAAATTGACATGATCGAATTACTAAACCTAGAAATCGTAAGACCTTAAAAAGGCAATCCTTGATTTTATAGGCCACGGCCACCCCACTCGGGGACTGATACTTCGAACAAGTTCGAAGTACAATAGGGAAACAAACCCAAAAGGCAAATCCCAAATTAAAGGCTACGGCCAAATTAATACGGTTCGGAGACGTCCGATTTCCGTTATTAAACAGGCCTTCGAATATTTTCACAAACCGTTAAAAAGGATACCCTCGGCTAAAATTCTAAGGGTCTTGATAATATCGACCCTCAAAAACCCTAATGGGTACAGAGTTATTCGAACTCTCGAACAAATTCTTTATTTTATGCTAAGGCATTACAAAACAAAGGGTCTCGATAATATCGACCCTTGAAAATCCAAATGGGTATGGAACCGTTCGAACTCTCGAGAAAATCCTTTATTTCATGCTAAGTCACAACAGAATTTATATAATTAAACAATAGATTTTTCAAGCCGAAAAGAGGGAGAAAGCCATTCTTTTTGCTATGGCCGTATCGGCCTAATTCAAGAGCCTAAAGGGCCAGTTTATGTTTGAGAAATCATCCTCACTCAATTAAAACCTAAGGGTCACCCTACTCCGAGTTCGAGAAAGTACTCACTCGATTATAAAAACTATGCTAGTTCGGTTTCGATCAAATTGCCTAAGCCTCGAACTTATGAACAAAATTTTCACAAGGCATAAATGAAATAAAGACAAGTTGGAAAGGAAAGATATCTTTATATATATATAACTATTTACAAGGTCCGATCAGAATCCTATACAAAATATCAAAAGTGAAAACTCCTAAGGTTCTTGATCTTCTCTGGGGGCAGCGTCTTCTCCATCGCGATCCTCCCCATTCTCAGACCCGCTCTTGCTGCCATCATCATCATCATCATTATCGGAAGTGGCCAGCGCTCCAGCTTCGGCTTCATGATCTCTAGCCTTTACTATCTCGTTGGTAAGATCGAAACCTCGAGCGTGGATCTCCTTGAGGGTTTCCCTCCGAGATGGGCATTTGGCGAGTTTGCCAATCCAATATGCTCGAGTTTGAGCGGTCTCGGCTGCCTCTCTCGCTTGGACTTGGGCGGCTTCAGCATTGTCCCGATAGACGGCCACGATCACCTCTGCCTCGGCCTTTGCCTTTTCGGCTTCAGACTTGGCCTTTGCAAGTTTAGAAGCCAACCGAGCCTTTAGCTCCTCTATTTTCTTTGCCTGAATTGAGATTTTCTCCCTCATGCCTTGAAGCTGACTTTCGGCCTATGACAATTTAGATAAAGCAGTCTCTTTTTCTGCAGCGAAGCGGTCCATGCCTTCTTTCCACCCCAAGGTTTCCGACTTCATCATATTGACTTCCTCGCGGAGCTGCTCAATCCTCTCGACCTTCTGCTACAACTGTGAGATTGAAATATTAACCATCGTTCCCGAATCGATCCCATGAGGTTTTACGATTTTCATTACCTGCTCGATTAGGTCGATCTGATCTTGGTGAGCCTTGGCCAACTCGGCTCGGAGATCCTTGGTCTCCTTTTCTTTTTGCCCACAGAGAAGTTTAAGGGCATTCATCTCCTCCGTGAGCCCTCGGAGGTCAACCTCACACCGCCTCAGCTCAGCTGGAGACCAAGAAAATGCTTCCCGATGAAGTGCCGAGGCCTACGCAGAAAGAAGAAAAGAAGTTAGACAGGAAGAGAAAAATGAACACAAGTGTAACACCAACAAGGGTAGTTAAGGCTTACCCGATTCAGAGCTTGTTGCGCTTCGCTGAAAAGGCTTGATGCCTCGCCCGAGTCCTTCCTCGATACCTCCAAGTCGCTCAGGCCAGTAGCATCTTCGACCCTAGTAAAGTAATCACGGAAGAGATCTTACCTTTTGTGGGCTCCTTCGATGGGGAGAGTCTTCAAGGCCCGAGCCTCTTGAATAATCTCCTCGGTCCTTGTCCTCATCTATGCTCGAGAACAGCACTTTGGTAGCCCAGCGTTGGAGTTTTATTAACCCGCCTCGATAGAGGCGGGGACTGTATAACCTGATGAGGTGGTCGAGGGTGAAAGGCATCCCCTCGACTTTGCTCACGAAGAATCAGAGCAGAATCATAATTCGCCAAAAGGAAGGATGGATTTGGCCTAGGGTTATTTGATACTGATGGCAAAAATCAACGACGACGGTGTCAGGGGGGCCCAGCGTGAAAGGGTAAGTGTAAACACTTAGAAATCCTTCCACATGGGTGGTGATGTCCTCTTCGGGGGGTCGGTATCACCACCTCTTTACCCTCCCAGTTGCAATCTTTCTTTACCTACTTAAGGTATCCCTCAGTTATCGAGCATATATACACTCGCATCGACCGGGAATCGACGAGGCTTTATCGGTCTTAAATCGGAAGTGAGGACACACCCCCCAGAAACACACTCCTCGGGGCGGGGCTCCGCCGGTGTCTTGTCGCCGGCCGGCCGCGATGAAGAAGCGTTTTCCTTTTGAGGAACAAGTTTTGATATTTTTGCCATTTTTGTATGGATTTGAAGTTAAAAATAGATAGGGATGATAAAATTTGGTGTTTTGAGAAGAGGTTAGCAGTAAAAGTCGTAGATTTGTAGATGAAGAAATTAGAAGATATAAAAAGCTTTGGAGATTGAAAATCTGAAAGTAAAAATTCAAAATGGTGGAGAGAGGGGCTATTTATAAATTTCACAATGATGGTTCAATATTGGCGGTGGCTGACCATCGACTGACGTGCATTTAATGCCTTGGTAACTGTACAGACGGGACGTTTCAATCACTTCCGTCGCTTACGTCACAAGGATGACATCATGACAGGTCGAGATAGAAAATCGAAGGCTCAATTCGTTTATTGTCATTAGACTCCAAAATAACGAGGGGACTATCTGTATACAGTTAAAATCGGGCCCACCCGATTTTACTAATTGACCGAGACCGGGAGTTTGCATCAAAGGATGGCCTCGTAATGGAATAGGCCATCTTACGAGGATAAGGTACCGAGTTCAGAACTGAGGTACCTGTCAAGATCGAGGCTAGTAGCGTCGAAGCCAAACAATACAGACATCGAGCAAGATCGAAGATAGCACAATAATAAAAAGGCGGGATATCCGTGACTGATCGAGGATCACGACGTAAATCTCAGTGACTGATCGAGGATCATGGCGTAAATCTCGGAACGGATCAAATCAGAAACGGTTAATTAGCTAATCATGGGATTTTCTTTTGTAATTGGAGTTATACCATAAGTAGAACTCCTCTACTATATAAAGGGGAGTATTAACCATTTGTAAGACACATTGTTCTCACGTAAAAAAGTCAATGTAACGCTCTCTCTTTAGCTTATACTCTCTTGTTCATCAGCTTGTTGTATTTTTAACTATCTTGGTATCAATCAGTTCGAGGGCACCCTAACTCGAGGGTTGAATTCCATTTCAATACTGGTTCGCTTTATTTTATAGTTCATTTCTGTTATTAATCTTCATATTTGTCTGTCGGTATTAAGTGAAATCGCGTATCCTTAGAACCTCATTATAAGTTTAATTGGTATTCAATTTTAAGGGTAAACAATCATGTATTTAGGTGTTCAAATATCATTTATTTAGGTGCTCACCCGGAAAACATGTAATAAAAATAAGTGAGAAATTTCAGGGAAAAGAAGATGGAAAAATTAAAGAAAAAACAAAGAGAAGAGAAAAATAGTGTTATACACTATAGATACTTTTCTAAATTTGCTAACTACCCTAATTTGAGAGGAAAAATAAAAGTTTCATTTATCCAAAGAAAAAACTTGGAGGTTACATGTAACTTATATGTCCAGTTAATTAAATTATTTTCCAATTTTACGCATATCAAATCTCCTGTTGCACTGGCAATTGCCATTATTAAAGGAATCCGGGTTCGAGCCCCGGCAGCGGAATAGTTTTTGACAGTATATTTTGTTTTTCTTTTCGTATAGCTTTATCATTTTAATATCCGTAATTATAACGGGATAATACGTAATGAGTGGAAGAAAGCAAGAGACATAATTCCAGTACATAAAACCAGGTACAATATATCAAGATTAATTTGCTAAAAGGCAATTTCATGGACAAAAATATGTAGAAACGAAAAGCCTCAAAACCAGACAAACCACATGAAGTTAGAAGTTCATGTTCCTCATCTCTTGCTTTACCAACACAAGGGATTTAGACAAAATTAAAGTATTTATATTTTCCATGTCTGCAAAGATAGGGACATGTTTTGTATAGGGTAAGATGTTTGCTACAATGTGACATATCTTACTCTTACAATATTGGTGCATTTCGAAAAACAGTTCTCAATGTAAAACAGAAGTCTTTCTCCATTGAATAACTAAATATATGTGGTAACAGTTTTCTCTTTTATGATTGGTTTTATCAAATAGTTCCGACTTCTTACGTAATATTTATTAAAAAAAAAAAAAAAAAAGTAGCCCGGTGCACGAAACATCTTGCGTTCATGCAGGATCCGGGGAATAGCCGCACCCCAAGGAAGTGTGGTGTAGGCAGTCTACCCTAATGCAAGTATCAGTGACTAATTCCACGACTCGAACCAGTGACTTATATGTCACAAGTGGAAAACTTATCGTTGCTCTAAGGCTCTCTTCAAACGTGGTACTTATTAATTAGTGAAGTACATATTTTAAGAGTATTCTCTCATGCGATATTTGTCTAAACGAAGTGGGAATATGAAAAGAAATGGTTCGTTACAAAGTTTAAAGATTTAATGAAATAAATTAGTAGTAAATTCTATATTATATGCAAACAGAGTCTAACATAAATGGGTACAATCTTCATAGTCACAATCAACCATCGAATATATATATAGACAGACACACTCGATAATAAAATAATTTTCTCAAACAAAAAGAAAGAGATCACAGAAATTCGATGGTTTCAAATCATATAGATATTCACAAAGCATACCTTTTTCTTTCTTTTGAGGTAATGCCTGCACGAGAGATCATATAATTCCCTAGTATCTATATTTAGTATATAAAATTAAAGAGTTTAACTTTTTTATGCGCTAACATGAAAAAACATTATACCATCATATCGGCTAAAAGATAAACACATATAGTTAATTAAACATCACTTAATAAGTGGAAGAGTAGTGACTTGAAAATTAAGGCAAATAAACAATTTGGTACAACATGTTTAAATACATTAAGGAGTCATTTTGTAGGATGTATAAGGGAAGGTAATACATGCATGTATTAGCTTGGGTATTATTAATCCCTTGTTGTATTAGTTATATACCCTATTCAGTTTGATCTTACATGCACATAGCAAATCATGATATTAGCAATATTATAATTTTTAATACATGGAGAAGCATGTATAAAGATAGAAACATCCTTTCAAAATCTTTAGGGAGTGGAACCAAACATTCGATAAAAAATAATTTCAGCATTATCAATCTCAACATTACAAATACACCATATTCAATATTATTCTTATACATTGTACCATACGACCCGTAATAGTATAAAGAATTGGGAACATGCAATATAGAGGAGTACTTCAAAATCGACATGAACTTTTCTTAAGCATAGCCCATAAGCCATATATAGTGGGAAAATAAAGGAAAACAGGTATGATTAATCTGAAGTAATAGGAAAGAAAGGAAAGGACTTCATTTTCCACATAAGAAAAAATTATTTGATTGATTTGAAGGAATAGGAAGCATAAAGGAAAGAGCTACAATTGGTTATCAAGAAATAGCGAAGATAAAGGAGATTAAGAAGTAGACAAAAGAGGATGATATATTTATAAGTCAAACAGCTATTATACACACTTTATTTAACTGAATAGACCTTAGGAAACGAAGCAGGAACTTTCTGCATATCCTAATCCTTCCATTTAAGTTTCACTGAGCAGTATGCTTTTGTTTAATGAAAAACTTACTCAAAGTATAATTATATTAGTGGCAAACTCAACCATCTAAATTTTGCAGGTTAGGCATAATCTAGTGCTTTTTTATTGGACTTCATATACATTTGGCACAACTAAGTATATAAATAGAGTAAGATGGAGTACATTTTAGAATATATTCTCAATTCAGTATTCACATCATCTAAATTTTGAATATGTCACCGAGTATAATTTCATGACAGAATTGCAGCCTAGCGGCTTTATACATCTAATTTCATGTGTAGGACAACAGTTGGTTTCTAAAATTAAAGGGGTTTCTCCTCTTTTATCTCCTGATCAATACTTAGAATATTTTGTCTACAACCGAAAAAAACAATACAGCAATAACAAAATATCTGGTACGACGATCCTACGAGTAGGATCTAGAGTGAATAGAGTCCAGGAAGGATGAATGAGATGTATGCCGACCTTACCCCACCAAGCGAAAACAACAATGAAATCATTCTCGTCTAATAACTTCTAAAAGGAATAGAAAGCAAAGGAAAGAAGACTAATAACAACGAAAGTTACTCGTCTCATCTATCAACTTCTATTTTCTGTTCTTTGAATCTATTCAAAGCTCACCTTAAATGTTGATTTAGAAATTCTCCTATTAGTATCTAAGTCACTAACAAGGGGTCCATACAATTCATTTAACTAAATTAACCTTTATATCTCCTTTGATCATTATCTAAATCTAATGTTAGCCAAGTCCATTTAATTTCTTCAACTATTTTGTATAGATGAAATTAATTTTTGGAGGATTATTTGACGCAATTGTGGACAATCACCTTTCAAATTTCTGGACCAATCTTTTGATGTTTGTTTCAATGTATATACTCATTGGGGGAATTAGCGTTGTAATTAATTAGGACTGGAATGAAAAGAACGAGAATAGAAACACTGAATAAGATGTATATACATATGTATAGTTTAGTAGTAAATTTTGCTCTAGATCAGCATCTTCTGATCCATTTTTTCCTTTCCTATTTCCCACTTCAAACCAAACAAACCCTAAAGAAAGAGAAAACTAGCCTAAGTTAAGGACCAATCAGTACTCATCAACTCTTCTAGCTAATGGCATGAACCATATGATCTTGTTTATATTTCCAAATTAGTAGTATATAGCCTATGTACATAGGGTGTATTATCTGGTACCATGAAAAATATTTTTCGGAAAACAAGTCATTTTCGCAACCAAACAGCAAAAAGGTACACTTTCTTGAAAAATATTTTCCATCAAAAGATGTAAAATGACTTTCTCCATTTATGTTTTTCTCAAATAGTTCATTTGAAATAGTTTTTAACTTTTATTGAGTGATGAATAGTGTGACAAAATATCTTCTAAAACGTATTTTGCTGAAAATATTTTTTAAATTTGTTTTTCTTCATATCAAACACAACCATAAAGTTGCAAATTTCTAAGGAAACAAATCGATTCGAGACCCAAAAAAAAAAAAAAATATTAATACTGCTTTAATCTAGTACACTTTCTGCTTACCTGATCTGCTTCAATTCATAGTACCACAGGTGCTTAATTCAAACCTGCAGTATAATATCAAGTGAATCCATACCCAAAAAAAAGAAGGTAAAACTTTAATTCTTATAGAGAAATCATTCAATCAACTTGACAATGACATGAATGTTTTAATTCAACATGATTCCATTTGAAAAAATACAAACCTTTGTAATTAGAAATTATGGAAGAAACAATTATAAAAAAAAGGAGAATTAAAATCAAGAGAAACAAAAACATGAGATAATTAATTAATTTTAACCCTAATTAATCGAGATTATAGTTTCTTGGCTGAGATCCTCCTATTGGACGTTCCTCCAATTCTCCACTATTATTGTCAACTCTTTCTTGATTTACTTTCTCACCTTCATTCTCTCTATACCTATGTAAAAACCTCTTCATTGCACCACCATAATCATCAAACCCTAGAGTTCCCAAAGCCCAACAAACGTCGTCGCCGTTCACCGTTTTCCGGCGTTCTTTCCGGCACTTCTCCGATGCTTCACCGGTCACAAATCCGATGAACTCAGATACACATTCTTGCACTGTTTCTTTTGCTTCTTTTGAGATTTTTGCATTTGGTGGTAATATTTGTTTCATTATACGACCAACGTTGGCTATAGGCAACAAACGATCTTGTTCCTTGCTATTACTTCCTTCATCGTTTTGAGCCATTTTTTCAATGGAAAAAAATGAAATTTAATTTGGTATACTATAGTACAGTGTCAAATGTTAGAGAGACATGTAAATATATTATAGTCAAAACTTCTTTTTATATATGCTCACGCTAACATCTTTTTCCAGGTATTGTTTACACTAAGTTGGCCAATTAGACTTTCGTTTCAGTTAAATACTATTGATCACTTTCAAAGGTGTGAAATAATGGTATAGCTTTAACCAATCAATTGACTACATATGTTTCAATGTTAAACTAGTAGTATTGTCACGGGCCCAAATCCTTACATTGGGTAGCGGCACCTGCTCACCCGTGCGGCGCCTGCAGTTCCCCTCGCTGCAGGCCAGCCTTCTTCCTTTCCCAGGATTTCTCAAGCACGATCTTGTGCCTGTCGGTGGGACTCACCCGTAGGCTCGCCCCAACTTGTGCCGCCCGTAAGATGCCTAGGCCCTTGGTCCTAGACATGTCGTGGCGCTTCATCTTAGGATCACAATCCATGCGCGCCCTGGGGGATTGGCTTAGGACATGTCGTGTCCTTAGCCCAAGACTGAGCATCGCTCCCGCGTGCACAGCCCAATCCTCAAGCTTACACTCGTCTAGTGCATCCGCGACTAGCTCCTGCCTCTCCTGAGTAAGGCAACCTTTAGCCCTTGGCCATTGTCATGCGCCTCTTTCGTGCCATGCCCATACATAGCCCTCTTGCAGCACGCTTCCATTCTGAAGTAGTGCAGTGTCGCCCACACCTGCACCTTTAGGCCAACGGACCCTTGCTTACATGGTTGAACCAAAGCCATGCTTACAAGTCGACACATGATGCCCCTATGACAGGTGCGTCAAGTATCCAATCGGCACGGAGGTCCCGTTCCAACATTCGGCAGCCCGCGGGGCTGGCCATCCCATACTTCGAGCCTCCAGCGCCACTTTGATGCCCAACGCAGGCCCGAAGGCGTTGCTCCGTCCATACGAGTTCTCAAACTCGTGTGGATACCTTTGACACTCCTTTGAGACATCAAGGCAGGCCCTTGGGGTTCGCCCCCAAGGCATCTCGTTCGATACGGCTCGGTGGCAGCACGTATGGGGGAGGCAGGTCGGAGCTTTCATCACCTATACCCCCTTATATATGCTTAAAATTAAAAAGCCCAAGTTGCCCGAGTAGACTGCTCTACGTCAGACCATCAGAAGGACCTTTTCTCACCAGTTCTTGGCCGAAATCACAACCCCAAAATGCGAGTTGTAACATCCTCCCACACTCATAATGTCATCGTCCCCGATGACACATCATGGCTTAAGACATCCCGGAGTCTGCCCCCTCAGGTATGCCTATTCAAGCTCCCTTTGTCCTGTGGGTTGGACTTCCTCGAAGTCCTTTCTCAAAAGGAGTCGTGCCCCATGCACTTCTCCCCCAAGTATCTTCCAAGCGTGCCTCTGCACTTCACCTCCATTCGATGTTCACTTGGAAATTGCCTCCGCACTTGCACCCTCTGGTGTCTAACTTTGTGATTGACCCACACTAGTCAACTCACACCATGACCCTCACGGCCTTCATGTCCGTCTGAAGCTTTCCTTCACAGGTTAGCACATCGTGTGCTCTTTTGACGTCGCTCCCGTAGCCTTAAGATGCCCTCTTTGGCATAGCTCCCGTAGCCTTTCGCTCCCGTAGCCTTAAGATGCCCTTGGCATGGCTCCCGTAGCCTTTCGCTCCCGTAGCATTAAGACGCCCTCTTGGCATAGCTCACGTAGCATTCCGCTCCCGTAGCTTTCTTTGCCCACTACCTTGAATATGTGTTCGCTTCCAGACCCACGACTTCGCCCATATGCCTCTTGCATAGGCGGGATCCTCCCATACTCAATGTGGAGGATACATGTTAGCACTGTCGTCCCACTTGGCATTCGGCCAGCACTTGGGATGACCTTTGGTGAGTACTACATTCCCAAAGTCATAGCATCGCCGCCTTTCCGAACAAAGCTCTTTGTTTTCCAGTTGTCACTTCCTCAGCAAGTAGCCAATGCTCCAGGTAGTACTTCAATACTCGCCCTATAGCCAGGTACTCTCTTGGTCCTGCTAGCACGGCTTCCCGGTTCGGCGTGCCTCGCACTTGGACACTCTCGGTCCCCGATCATTCGACAAACCCCTTTCCAGAATGATGACACCTTCTAACTTGGAAACTCGCCCCATTTCGAAGCTTTGCTATACCCTCGAATCTGTTTTCTCACCTTGGCAATGCTTTCAGGCAACCCAAAGTCTTCTCCCGAAGGAAAGACACTCAACATGATGCGTTGTACGCATCCTTGGCAAGATCTCTGCTATGATCATGCCCAAGTTTATAGTCCAGGGCTCCTACTCTTCGCAATATGGTTGCACGACCTGGCAAACATGGCATTCTCTTGGCCATCCGACTCATCGGCATATCACCTCATTCAGTAGCACCTTAGACTTCGAAAGACAATGGAATCACCCATTTCTTTCGTCGACCATCAGTATCGGGTTCTCGATCTTTGGTGACATATGAACATCAATCTCTGCTTTGACGTGATCTCGGCACTAACATCCAAAATACACTCGCCATATCCACCCTTTGCCTTGACATTGTGCCATGGCATAGTATGGCCTTAACCTGGCTCTGATAGCAAGTGTCAAGGGCCCAAATCCTTACATTGGGTAGTGGTACCTGCTCGCCCGTGCGGCACCTGCAGTTCCCCTCGCTGCAGGCCAACCTTCTTCCTTTCCCAGGATTTCTCAAGCACGACCATCAGTATCGGGTTCTCGATCTTTGGTGACATATGAACATCAATCTCTGCTTTGACGTGATCTCGGCACTAACATCCAAAATACACTCGCCATATCCACCCTTTGCCTTGACATTGTGCCATGGCATAGTATGGCCTTAACCTGGCTCTGATAGCAAGTGTCAAGGGCCCAAATCCTTACACTGGGTAGTGGTATCTGCTCGCCCGTGCGGCACCTGCAGTTCCCCTCGCTGCAGGCCAACCTTCTTCCTTTCCCAGGATTTCTCAAGCACGATCATGTGCCTGTCGGTGGGACTCGCTCGTAGGCTCGCCCCAACTTGTGCCACCCGTAAGATGCCTAGGCCCTTGGCCCTAGACATGTCGTGGCACTTCATCTTAGGATCACAATCCATGCGCGCCCTGGGGGATTGGCTTAGGACATGTCTTGTCCTTAGCCCAAGACTGAGCATCGCTCCCGCGTGCATAGCCCAATCCTCAAGCTTACACTCGTCTAGTGCATCCGCGACTAGCTCTTGCCTCGCCTGAGTAAGGCAACCTTTAGCCCTTGGCCATTGTCATGCGCCTCTTTCGTGCCATGCCCATACATAGCCCTCTTGCAACACGCTTCCATTCTGAAGTAGTGCAGTGTCGCCCACACCTGCACCTTTAGGCCAACGGACCCTTGCTTACATGGTTGAACCAAAGCCATGCTCACAAGTCGACACATGATGCCCCTATGACAGGTGCGTCAAGTATCCAATCGACACGGAGGTCCCGTTCCAGCATTCGGCAGCCCGCGGGGTTGGCCGTCCCACACTTCGAGCCTCCAGCGCCACTTTGATGCCCAACGCAGGCCCGAAGGCGTTGCGTCGTCCATACGAGTTCCCAAACTCGTGTGGATACCTTTGACACTCCTTTGAGACATCAAGACAGGCCCTTGGGGTTCGCCCCCAAGGCAGCTCGTTCGATACGGCTCGGTGGCAGTACGTATGGGGGAGGCAGGTCGGAGCTTTCATCACCTATACCCCCCCCTTCCCCCCCTCCCCCCCCTTTTATATATGCTTAAAATTAAAAAGCCCAAGTTGTCCGAGTAGACTGCTCTACGTCAGACCATCAGAAGGACCTTTTCTCATCAGTTCTTAGCCGAAATCATAACCCCAACATGCGAGTTGTGACAGTATGCTCAGTTAAGCGTATTTCACTTTATTCAGAACTATACGTCTGATGCATATCAATACTAAATAGTTTGTCTTCAAAAATAATTATGCATTTTCTAAAAATAAGACGTAACCTTATTAAAATTTCACATACCAATAGACTAAGATACAAGATCTCTAACCAAAGTTGAAAAAAAGTTTCAAAAACATTATTGGCATAAAACACGCATTTTTTTTTATTTTTTAAATGTAGTTTGTAGTAAGATGATGTCGACATAGTGAAATACATGTTGATAATAAAGAAAAGAGAAAAAGTACATGTTGATAGTAATTAGGTGTAATGTTTTTTTTTTCTGGGATGGTAATTACGTATATAACACACTTGTTCCTTGTTCTATGTCAACTGTGGTTTGAACTAAATGTAACATCACAAACGTTTATTAAGAAACCCTCTTTTATTAGCACTGTGTACGTGTATAATGTGTATATATAACAGTAGATCAGACCGCATCCATTGTATTCAGCTTATAAATTCTATTTACATAATGGAAACCTCAATTATATGTTTATACTGATTATTCCAAACCCTATCAAAAGAAGTCGTGCGGTCAGAGGCGGATCAAGGATTTGAATTGTCGGGGACACATAAGCGGACTGCTCAACTAGTACCTCAATTTGACTTTTGATCTTAAGACTTCCAAGTAAAATATATGATCGTTTTCAACATATGTACATATATATCCAGAATTGTTGTCTAAGTTAACGGGGTTCAGTGACCCCTCTACTCCAAATATAGGTCTGCCTCTGTCCTCTGAATGCGGTGGCACTATATATCCACTGATTTTGAAATATTAGAGTCGTCTAAGATAACTTTAACCAGTACAAACTTACGGTGAAAGTCGCAAATTCAGTAGAAACTGATGGCTTAATTATCCCTCAAATCTTATGGAGTATATAAGGTAAGAAGAGAAATATAAATAGTCACCACTGAATACTACCAAAGTGCAACATGCTCCTGCAACTTTGTAACATCTTTGCGTATTTGTGTTATTAATTATCCAACTTGCCAAAAAAAAGTATATTATAATTTTCTATTATAATTCATAACTCACGACGTATAAGTTGTGGATTCATTGTTGGAACTTTTAAGCAGTATAAAAATAAGTGAAGTACACAGTATATGTGAAGCCACATGGTGGCTTAGTTGTAGATGCCGACCGCGTCGGCACTCGGCAGTAATGGTGGGGTCGGCTTGTTCGTTTGTTTCTTTTATTTTTTATTCGATAGCGCCAACTAATTCGAATTTGCTTAGGTACATCAAAGGAGAAAATGTTCCATACCAGATTTTTTTCATTCGTATTACTCCAACTCAAAACCTTGTTAGAAGTGTACAGATCATATCATTTCACATGATAAAGATAAATCCAAGATTTATATTTAATGAGTTCGTCTTTTAAGATCGTTAGCATTAAATTCATTTACTGTTTAAAATTATAGATTTAAATATAATATATGCTGAGATCTTAAAAAAATTTCACGTATAAAATTACACTCCGTATCGAATGTTTTGAACCACACTAATCGTTAGGCTATACGCGCCCCTTTGGTGTTCGGCTTGTTTATTGCGCTTGTGCCAGATCCTGGACCCACAAGTTTTCTCAATATTATTCATCTTTTTATCCAATAGCAATTTAAAGAATATGCATGTATATTCTTCCTCCAAACAATATGTGCTGATGTGCATGGCCTGAAATACTGTGGATGCTGACAAATCTTAGTCCAGTGCGACAATTTAGTCACTTCAATATTCCCGGGCAATTTGTTGTTGTTATTGTTATTGTTGTTACTATATTTTCTTTTCCCCTTTTTCTTATTGTCCTTTGTCCCCCTATTCTTTCTTTCTTCTTCCTCTTTCTTCTTCCTCTGCTTCCTTTCTCTCTTTTTACCTTTTTTTTTTTTTTTAGCCGAAGGTGGAAACAATATTTCTATCTCTCCAGATAGGGGTAATGTCTGCGTACACACTATCCTCCCTAGACTCCACTTGTGAGATTATACTGGATATGTTGTTGTTATTGTTAATGTGTTTTAAAAGGCGTGGGCGTAAGGCAGGGCGTTTTACATATGCCTCAGCGGGGCGTAAGCCCCATAGGTATTTAATTTTTAATATTTTATAAAATAATATAATGACAGTAAATATTTATAAACATGTAAAATTGCATAAAAATTGAAGAAAACTATATATATATATATATATATATATGTATATATATATATATATATATATATATATATATGTGTGTGTGTGTGTGTGTGCTCCATCCCCACAAAAAATTAATCAAAACAATCTATTATACGTTACTTACAAGCACAAGTAATTTGAGTCTAAAAGAATAAAGTTTTCTATATGGAGGAATAAAATGGATGATTAACCTGCAATTTGAACTTTGAATTTGCTGCTATGAAGAAGAATGTAGTTTTTTTTGTATTTGTAAAAAAAAATATATTTGTTGCTTTTGGGAGATATTAGCAGACTAGTGGACAAGATAAAAAATTGGGAAAACCATGAATTAGGGCTTAAATCAATAAAAAAAGGTCTTTACTTTTAAATTTAATACTTTTGAGTTCCTTTTTAAATCTTTTGAGTAATTACCAAATTGACTTTTGAGAATTTGGGTATTATATGAATGACTAATTCAACAAATTTTGTTTTAATTTGAAAAAGTCTCTAGGGCTTACTCCTTACTAAAAAAGCGCGCCTTGAACGCCCGGGCGTACACCCCAAATTGCGAGGCGTATGCCTCTTGAGACTTTCACCCCACACCATCGTCCCGGACGTTTTTAATACGTCTCGACTCGGGACTCGCCCCGAAAACGCCTTTTAAAACAGAGACTATATGAGCATATATATATATATATATATATATATATATATGAGTTTGAAAACAGGTTAAACTGATGGTTGGTATTTTAAATGTAGGATCTTTTCAATTTTCACCACGAAAATTCGTCGAAGCTCTTCCAAAAATAGGAAATATTGAAATGACTCCTCCCAAGCATTACCTGTAAATGACATAATTAATACTATTAATTTATTTCTTTTAGGACTTTTACTCTCTTTTTTTACAGAATAGGTTAGAATTGTGCTTCCTTTGACTCACTTTCTTAGAGATTTTGAAACTTGTTGTCAAATTGTACTGTAACTTGGCAAATGGAGTAGCTGAGTAGCACCAAGAAACTTCTTGTTCTTTTCCTCTTTCTGGTAGAAGTCAGTCAACGGTCTTGAAAAAATTCTTATTCATCAGAACAATTTCTCAAATTAATGTATTTTTATCCCTTAAATGTGTATCTTTCCATATACTAGATTTTCTTAGCTAGTTCTCCTAAGATTAGACAAAACTCAATTTTGGAGGGTAACATTTGAAGTTAAACAACTACTTGAATCTACTATCAAGTTTCATTGACCTCTTTCTACATAAAAATGGCCGATTTATAGCTAAGTAACCTAACAAGGAATGTGGTGATATATGGGAGATGGATGAGATCTTTCCGGTCTGAACCATACGTCTTCGAATTTACGAATATCAGGTGGTTAAACAAAAAGTCTATAACTAAAGTACACTTTATTTAAAAAAAATCAAAATAGAGAGTTTTCTTCTTTCTTTCTTTTCTCTTTTTCTTTTTTTGTTAAACATTTATATCTGCTCACTTTTTTATGTTACTAAAATAACAAAGGGGAGCAAATCTTTTTTGCCAGGCTAAGTATATTCTAGACTAATTTTGTAAACATCGTTGGTTTCCTCGGCCTTCAACACTGTTTACCTTTAAAAATTGATAACAATAAAATGTATATGCGAGTTTAAGGATATGTGGACTAATTCAATATAATACAAGTGATTAATGACGTAAGATAAGCAAATAAAAAACAGAACAAACCACCAAACCTAGTGAAGATAGTGAGTCCGAGCTCGATTAAAGGCTTAACAAGAAGCTCGCCTTCGATTCCGAACCAATGCTTATGAAGAACTTATGAACCAAAACAATAACTTTTAGAAACAGAGAAAAATAGATGTATATTGCCTTGGTATACGTGTTACAATGTCCCTATTAAATAATCAGCTTCCCCTTTATATAGAGGGGGAGTTTACCCTAAGTACAATTCTAAGAAAGATAAAAATCTTCCTTTTCGCTAATCACTGATCTGTTGCCGATACGGGTCGAGATTCACACTGAGATATCTGATTCGACGCGGATATCACTGCTCTTTGTTAAGCGTGCGCGGTCATTTGGTAATGTTCTCTGAGGTCTTAGAACCCGAACCGGACCCGGGGGCGTGTTTTCGATGGCTCCGAGGGCAGGTGTTTTGCTCGGACCTTGATGCAAGGGGCTTCTCACTTCGATTCCGCTTCCTTGCAATCATGTCCTTGCTTCGTTTGCCTCACCGACAAATCGGGGTGCTCATTAGCCCCGGTTTTACCCGTATACAAACACCTACCTAAATCTCTATAAATATTTAATTACTCGCTTAAAAATTAAGCATGGTTTAATCATATTAACAATAAGTTAAATCAGAAAATGATGCGATTCTTTATTAATTAATAAGTTCAATGGCGATGTATGTTATCCAATGTTGTCGGAACTATAAATCAATTATGTTTGTTTAGCTTTGAGATTCGATTATAAATCATGCCAGATCAAAAGAAAAGACATACTTATGTTTCTCATGAGGTTAGCGCAAATCACTATTCATTAATCAATTAATTAGTACTTCCTTCGGTCCACAATAAGTGATTTTTTGGTTGTTTTCATACAGATTAAAAAATTCACTTTTTAACATTAATTAGCAATAAAATTGACCATATTAAACTTTACTATCTCTTCACATAAACACTCCTAACATATACTTCAACATTATTTACTCCAAAGGCAGTGTAGGAAAAAAATAATTAATTCATACTTAAAATCTGAAAAAATCACTTATTTTGAACAAGAGGCCAAAAATTACTTATTGTAAAACGGAGGGAGTATTAGATTAACGTGATAATTAAAATTTGTCAGGTTTAAAAATTCAAAACAAGTGGAGCTGCTTCTTCCATGAACCATGCATCTTGGGATTTGACTTGTCTTATAGGGATTCCACACTTTGAGGAATAGTTTATTTGGTCTTCTTGTGGTTGTCTCTTACCTGTTAATTTCCTATTGATTAAATAATTAGTAACTAAAGTCATGATAGAATATTTTACTTATAGTACCCTCTCTCATGTGTTTAAGGATTCCATTCCCTTTGTATGTGTTTATCTCCCTGGATATTGGACATGGTAATTTAGGGTTTTGACCTTTCGATTTGGCTTCAAGTTTTTAATCCTTTAAAAGTTTTTGCATTTTTCTCTTTTTCCTTACAAAAATTCATTTTTACTATTTTTATGGTGTATGCAGCTAGAATTTTTCACCAAGACAATAAAAAAAATAAAAAATTTAAATACCTAAAAAAACTAAGGAGATTCAATATTTTATATTTATATATATTTATATATATATATATAAATTGATCTTTTTTATATATTGTAATTTTTCGAAAAAAGAATATTGGGATGAACGCCTGCTATCCCCTAGCTCCACCCCTAGTTGTATGGGAATGTGGAGCTTTGTCATAATCGAACACTAGTGTAAGATACAAGGAAACAACTGAGCTCTTTATCAGTTTTCATTTCATCAGCCTATTACAAAAATGATAAAATAAGCTATAAGTTTGTTTAACGACAAATATATAGTACCGTTTACTTTATAAAATTGAAGGCATAATGCATAAGATTCTCCCGACCTATGACCATATTATCAATTATATATATTTTCTTTTCGCGGGTTCTATTACTTCTAAAAAAAAAAATTTAAATTTTTTTTAATCTTATACGCTTAATTAAACCCGAGTGTGGCTACACCTCTTCCGAGCGCATAAGGAATAAATTTGAAAGGCCCCTCTGCTATATAATCACCACATGTTATGCAAAATAAGCCATAAGAAAGGCTCCCAAACGTAAAACTTAATTTTTTAATTTGAACCCATTCTTTTATCACTCCTCCCAAACGTAAAACTTTATTTGAACCCATTTTTTTATCACTCCTTCCAAACGTAAAGTATCTGCCATTGTTGAAAAACTTCTACCGGTGGTATTGAAATTGAAAATGTGAGTTCAAATCTATAGGCTATAAATTACTAATCTTTAATCAATTCGAATTTATATTTTTATTTTAGGGTTTGAAATTTCTTCCCCAATTTTTATTTATGAGATATTAGTATTATAAAATGACAAATACCAACTTGAATAGATTTTGTATGGACGATGAAGACCCGAACTTTACATTCTATTAGAGCCAATTTTGCAAAAGAATAAAGAAAAAATTATGGTTGGAGTGATTTTCGTGAAGGAATCGAAGAGGGGAGATTGGGAATTTGGTTTCAGCCGTAGAAGTGGGGAGAGTATGAAAAGAAAGAAAGAATGAATAACTTAGGGGCCCTAGTTGAAAATAAAAAGGAACTGATAAAATAAAAGTAAATTAGGTGGGACCCATTAACGCGTGTATATACCGATTATATTATAAATGGGGGTCGGGTTTAATTAAGCGTATAAGGTTAAAGAAATTTTGGAGGAAAAAAAAAAGTTCAACGGGTAATAGAATTTGCGAAAAAAAAAGATGTGTAGTTGATAATATGGTCATAGGTCGGGGAGGGTTTTATGCATCACTAGTAATGCGATATTACTCTGTCTCATCTGTCTCATTTGTTTTGCAAAGAGATTAATTAATTAGAATCACAAGAGAATTATATATAGGGTGAACTCAATTATTCACTCTAAGTGGTCTCACACAACAATCTAGTATATATATACCTCCATACGTACTCTATATTCTCATGGTTTTTGAAAGATTCTAATGACATCAACTTAATTACCAAGAATCTTATTTTCTATCTATCTTTTGTATGTTTTTGTAATGATCCGATCAGTTGTTTTGAGAGTTATAGCCCCGTTTTTTTTATTTCTATTTCTTTTTATATTATTCAGCTATATTATGTTATATCAGGTTAGTTGGTTCGGGTCCGGAAGAAACTCGGAGTGAATTGAGACACGTAATCTCTTAAGTAGAAACTTAAGTTGGAAAAGTCAACTGGATGTTGACCTATGTGTAAACGATCTCGGATTTGAATTCTGATGGTTCCGTTAGCTCCGTTAAGTGATTTTGGTCTTAGGGGTGCATCCGGAATGTGATTTGGAGGTCCATGGTAGAATTAGGCTTAAATTGGCGAAATTGGAAATTTGACGATTTCAGTCGGCAGTGAAAAATTTGATATCGGGGTCGGAATGGAATTCTGGAAGTTGGAGTAGGTTCGTAGTATCATTTGTGACGTTTGTGCAAAATTTGAGATCGTTCGGACGTGGTTTGATTGGTTTTGGTATCGGTTGCCGAATTTGGAAATTTACAAGTTCTTAGGCTTGAATCCGACGGTAATTTGATGATTTGATATTGTTTTGAGTGATTCGAAGGTTCGACTAAGTTGGTATATTGATATATGACTTGTTGGTATTTTTGGTTGAAGTCCCGAGGGCCTCGGCGTGATTTCGGGTGGTTAACAGATTTGTCGAAGTTGGAAATTACAGCTAGAGCTGCTACTTCTGCTATTTCCGCACCTGCGGAAGAAAGGGTCGCAGGTGCGAGGCCGTAGGTGCACGTGGGGAGTGCGCAGGTGCGGGAGACACTGGGCCAAGGCTGGGAACACAGGTGCAAAGAATTAGCCGCATCTGGGAGCCACGCAGGTGCGAGGCTTTGAGCGCAGATGCGGAGATGAGAAGTTTGGACTGGTTTGGCAGATGCGCACCTAGGACCGCAGATGCGAGTCCGCAGGTGCGAGGAAGGGCTCCGCAGGTGCGGAATCTGGGTGATTAAGTGAGTTACGCAGGTGCGGCTTCTTGGACCGCAGGTGCGGTCGCGCGGGTGCAAGAAAATGGCTGCAGGTGTGAAAAATCTGGGCAGAAACCATAAATAGACCCTTCGCGAATTTTGGTCATTCTTCACAATTTCAACTCGATTTTTGGAGCTTTTGGGAGAGGTTTGAAGAGGGAATCAAGGGGATTTCATTGAGGTAAATTACTTGAGCCCTAATACTTGTATATATGATGATTTCCCGTTGTTTTAATCATGGTAATTTGTGAAAATGAGGGGTTAGGGCTTGGAATATTTGGATAGTAATTTAAGGATTTGAAGGACCAAACGATGTCGGATTTTGATAAATTTGGTATGGTTAGACTCGTGAGTGAATGAGCTTTTAAGTTTTGTAAATTTTGTCAGATTTCGAGACGTGGGCCCGGGGGCCGGGTTTGAGCCAATTTCGGGTTTTGGTCTAATTTTATAGCTTTTCTTGTGGAATTCATTCCATTAGCACGTATTGATGGTATTGTACTGATTGTGAATAGATTCGAAATATTTGGAGGCCGAGTTCATAGGCAAGAGCATTGCGGGGTAGAAATTTGACCGGTTTGAGATAAGTAACGATTGTAAATCTAGTCTCGAGGGTATGAAACCCCGAATTTTGTATCATTCTACTATTTTTAGTGATGCACATGCTAGGTGACGGGCGTGTGGGCGTGCACTGTTGGGGATTGTGACTTGGTCCGTCCCGTAACAACTGTAAAGTTGCATATTTTTGTGGAAATTATATGATACTTATGTGTTTTTAGAAAGAGTTCTGTTAATTGGGCTAAATGTCATGTTTGGGCCTTGTGTCAGTACTGTTTGGACCCTTAGGGGCCTTTTCTTACTATCCTCTCATTGTTTTCGATTGAAAATCTATACTCAGTCATGTTTATACTTTATTACCGCATAACTCAGTTTTATGACTCTATTTTGATGCATATAAATATTTTGGGCTGAATGCCTTGTTTTACTGAAATGCCCGAGAGGCTTGAGATATTTATGACTGAGTAAGGCTGAGGGCCTGATTGGTGAGGATGAGTGTGGATCAGGGTTACCCGCCTGCAGCATACTTATGACTGAGTGAGGCCGAGGGCCTGATTGGTGAGGATGAGTATGGATCGGGACTGCCCGCCTGCAGCATACTTTATTATTATCGCACGTGAGTTGTCCGTGCATATTATAGCGCTTGGGCTGAAGGAGCCCGAGTGGGAAGAGTGATTGTGAGGTATGCCCAAGTGGCGCGAGTGACTGTGAGGTTTGCCCGAGGGACTGTTTATGAGTGATGTTTTGCCCGAGGGGCTGTTTATGATTTCATCATTTTTGCTCACCTTTGTATTGAGCCTTTGTTAGAAAACAAACTGTTGAAAAAATATCTTTAAATGATTTTTCTGGAACTGGATTTAAACGAGATGATTCGATTCAAACACTGATTTTTAAAGCATGTTGTACTTTACTGAGATGTCATGATATGAACGTTATATGCTTATTTGCTCGTCACTACTGCTCACTCTTTATTTATTGTTGTTACTTACTGAGTTGGCGTACTCATGTTACTCCCTGCACCTTGTGTGCAGATTCAGGTGTAGCTGGACACGGTAGCAGTTATTGAGTGTTCTGGTTGCAGATTTTTCTTGAAGATAGCAAGGTAACTGTTTGGCGATCACAGACCCTGCTCTTCTCCCTCTTATCTTCCTCTAGTTGTATTTAACTATTTTTCAGGCTGAGTTAGCCTTGATATTGTTAGACAGATTGCAGCAGATGCTCATCACTAGTGACACCCCGATGTCGGGTTTTTATTTTTCGCACTTTTATTTTGATTTGAACTCTTTAAATGGAGGTTTTATGTTAAATAACCTTGAAATTTTCTTTGAAATGAAAATATCGATTTGTTTTGGAAATGAGTCGGCTTGCGTAGTTCCACGATAGGCGCTATCACAACAGAGGTTAGTTTGGGTCATGAAAGTTTTCCACTCCCCTCTCCATTTTCTTCGCATCAGAAATAATCCATATACAGACAAAACAGATGTTGCTTTTGTCAACTATATTGTTATTGATTTTTAATCGCACCGTACAACAGTTCTTCTTTATATAAATTAATATATTCGTACCATATAATAGTATCACGTAATACAGATTAATGGATCATTAATTTCAATGGTTCTGGTGGTCCAGGAGACTATTTTCTCCTCTAATAAAATGGCTAGTCTTGTCGGAGGTTAAATCTTAGATATCTATCTATTCAAGAACTAACTGAATAAGCATTGGCCCAATTGTTTGAAAACCAGAAAGGCAAAAGCACCGTATATCACTGACACAAACAAATTAATCTTTTGGTGATTTCATATCGTGTTGCTCAATTTGGATTGAGGTGTAATTGGTTGATTAAATTAATTATCTAGCTCTTTCAACATAAAATCCTCCAAACTAGAAGATTGATTGAGTCCGACTTAACCGTTTGACTGAAAGGCGTGGGAAGAGTTCAATTAACGAACGATCAACAAGTGAAGTGAAGGACCGATTCTTTAATTTTGCGCAATACTGTTGCAAGAACCCCTTCCATCTAGAGAAGTAAGTTCAAAGTCTAATTATTTCTTTTTCTATTTATTCACATTCTCACTCGAATGAGACATAAGCCTTCGAACTTACGGTCATTACTTGACCGCTCATGAGTAGGGGCGAATTTAGGGGATGAAAGGAGGTTCACCCCAACCCTTTTTGCCGGAAAATTACAATATACATATAAGGCAAAATGTGGTTTGTACCTCTATATATTATACTAGTAAATTTACTCGCGCTTTGTACGATCATAAAAATATTTTGTCAAATTTACGTAATAATTAAAATATATAAAAATAATAAAAGTAGGATCTTGTAAAATTCTCAATATTAAAAAAATAAAGAAAACGTCAACATAATATGAGATAACTCGGATATAATTAGAAAAAAATTAATGTGATAAATATCTCAAACTTTTGTTTCACCACAAACATCTCAAATTCACATAATGTAGATAGAGCTTTCAATTAGTACTTAGTTACATTTTTTTAATTTCCAATTTTCCATAAGAAACGAAAAATAGACAAAAAGAAGAAGAGAAAGAGGAAACAATTTTTTTTTAAAAAGGAGAAAAGAGGAAGAAGATGCAAATTTAAAATTTTCAACAGGTTAGGTAAAAGAGATATAAATGTTACCCCTTCTTGCAGATATATTTGCAGGAAATTTCTTCTTTGCACATTTTATAACACAATATATTAGTCTCTCCACCATGCTTTTAAAGTAGGTGAGAACAGAGAAAAACTCTAGTACCAAATCTATGGTGACGCCTTCACAGAATATTTCTATTTGTAGCACTTTTTTTCTTATTAGTATGAACCTTTATTACTAATACGAAATCCAGAATAATATGCTAGAGGTAGAATTTATCAGATATATTGAATTGTCATCTTAACTAAAATTTACAAAATTAGCCTCTCCTCAGAGAGGTAACTTCTGTAATGAAGTTCAAGTATCAATCTTTTTCACTGCAAATGCTTAACTTACGTTACGTGCTTACTCTTATGGATCATATTGGGTAGGTTGTTCATATCAAAGGAATCTAGTCTTTATCTTAATCGATGAGTTTTTTTAACATTTACATGAACTAATAATCAAATTAAAGTTAGAGATATTAAAGGAATAACATAATTAGTGAATATAATCCCAAATAGAGAAGTAAAGAGAACGGTCCAATCAAACCAGAAAAACTGAAACATACTTGATCACAGAAAAAACTTTTTTTATGTACAAGCACAAAGGGAAGGCAACACCTTCTTTTAGAAAAAATAATTTGCCAAAAAGAGAGGAGAGTTACATCGAGTAAAGCGCTAGTTGGATGATGTTGTTCGTCTCCATTTATCCAAGGCGAAAATAGATTTGTGAATAGATTTGTCACTCTTTTTTCAACTATAAAATGTGAATGTTTAGCATTCATTTTTTCTTCATTATGAAAAGGCAGTGTAGTAACGGTAATTCTTGGAACAGACACAACTGTACATTAAAGGATGGTATTTTAACAGCCATTTCACATAACTGTTGTTAATATAATAAAATTATGGTGTAAATGCATGAATATGTTGATTTTTCAACCAGAAAAACTGAGTTAAGATGACAAAAATTTGAGAAAAAAGATAAATACCCTTCCTAGCCAATGAGAGGTGTCAAGTCAGCATTTTTTATCCCTCTTTTATATATATATATATAGATTTTAAATCTCTTTGACATAGTTCAAAAGCATTGCTCAATGGTCAAGGAAGTTTAAAAATTTTGTGAGATTGTTGGTTCAATTCCCATTTATCACAATCTCTTTTAATTTTTTACTTTTTTGTATTTGAATCGTCTTAGCGAAAATCCTGCCTCCGCAAGTCACGAGCTAGCAACATATAGATTAAGGTTGCCGTCACTCCCTCGCTCTTTTGAAGGTTCTTTCAATTCTCTTTCTAGCATGATTCTTCTATAAGAACACAGAACGTTTAGCTTCGCTAAATCTGATTATCAATAATAGCTTCAACACTTCTAGGTTAAGACGTAGTTCATTTTATTCTTAAACTTTCGATCGTTCTCCGTTTGCCTCTTCAGTCAAATCAGAAATTGTGATTTGAGTTCAGAATTTAAAAATGAACTTCAACTCCGAAATCTTTGCTAAAAAATAAAAAGTCATATATGATAAAGAATCGATTGAAGGAGATTGAGTAGCTTAGCATTGTTTTGCTAGAGAATCTGCTACAATGTATGTCTACAGTACAACTAGTTGTGTTAGAGGTTGATAGCCAGAAGCCAAAAACAAGTTATCTCAGGATTAATTATCTCGAGATTGTTATTCCACCCTCTCATAGGCACAAAAATAATACTACAATCTCGGGATTAGTTATACCGTAATTTTATCTCAACTAAAATATGGGATAAATTCATCTCAGATTTAATCCTGGGATTAATCATCCCGTATCCCTCCTACCAAACGAACCCTTAGAGGTCATTTTGGTATTATTAATGCTAATATTATTAATCTCTATATTATTAATACACCTTATTCAATAATATTCTTATACATCCTACCAAACGGCCCATCACATATTATTGTTTGAATTATATATAGGGGATAAATAATCTTTTCTGTCTATGTAATCTTGTATTTTCCATTGGTGGTATTCCACTTTAATATTACTCGTAACTTTTGTGAGTACCTAATTTTTGACCATTCTTGAATTTTTTACCACTTTTAGTATGTAAATATATTTTAAGTTTCAATCTACATATTTTAGCTCTTATTTCACCTTTTAATAATTTAAAGCGTTTAGATAAAACATGAAAACCAATAAATCACAGTTTATTCAAAATTAATTCAAGCCAAGTTGTAGTCAATAAAGCGACTGTGCTAGAACCACATGACTCGGGGAATGCCTCACACCTTCTCCCCGGTTAACATAATTCCTTACCCGAACTTCATTTTCACGGACCAATAATAATAGAGTCAAACATTCCTTTGACTAGGGATTCAAATAAACGGTGACTTGGAACACCCAAAAACTCAATTTCAAGTGGCGACTCTGTAAATAAAATAATCCCTACTCAAGATTGTCACTTTAATTGGAAAAAACTCTTTAACCCATCACCAATAACACATATCTATTTTGTGGGGTAAAAAGGGGTGTGACAGCTCTGGCGACTCTGCTGGAGAACTCAACAAGAATTCGAGCTTGTACATTGACTTTATTTAGCTTTATTAATTTTTGTATATACTATGATATATTTGGGCCGAATGTGCTATTTGTCTGCTTTTTACCGCTTTGATATTGTTGAACTATACATATAAATTGTCTTCTCTCGCACCTCCTTTGAGTTTTTTTGAAATTAAAATTGGGCATTTGCTTGACATAGCCTGCTTTCTTTGAGATAGCCGAGGTGCTTGTCACCCGGTGAAGGATTTTAGTCACACATATTTTAGGCGGGGAGCACCACCAGCTAAGCCGAAAAGCAATGCTATCGGTATGCTGACCCTGCTCGATTCGAGTTTGTCCGCCCGAGTAAACCAGTCTAAATAGCTTCTCCACTAGGATTTAAACCTAAAAGAACAAACCTCATGCCGGATATCCTAGTAGGTTCGCTTTATTTGCATCACGTCCATTTGACTTAGCGAAACTCGACACAGGGGTCGGGGCCGTATAAGACAGGTATTCTCTTTGAGACCATTATGTTCACTTATGTGCTACTTGCTACATCATTTGGAAGGCTTGTTTGCATTGTTGACCGGCTTTAGAAAATTAATTGAGCGGAATTATAAAATAAAAATAAAAAATCATTCTCCTAGTTTAATACAAATAATCTTTTTTTTAAAAGATTTTGTAGTAGTCTGGCGTGAGGTGTAAAGATTAATTTTCATAAAAATCAAAAAGAGAAAAATAGTCGTTTTGACCGAACTACGCAGGTCTGATTCTCACTGGATGTGAGATACGTAGGCAAACCTCATCGATTCCGGCCCCAATTTTTAAGAAAAAAAATCCAAAAATATTTTCCCCTTCCTTAATTCCTGCTTAGAATTCTTTCCTTAGAAAATTCAAAAAACAAAAAAATTAAATCCAAAAATAGTTTTTCTCTTTCCGAAGTCTTTCATTCAAAATAAAAATTCAAATCAAAATCAAAAATATTTTCTTTCTTTTTAGAAGTCTTTCATTCGAAAAACAAATCCCCCCCCCCCCATTTTACAAGATCCGAAGGAAAGATCCCCCAATGGCTTTACAAAGCAATCTTCGTATCATTAACATTGAGGATATCCCTAAGCTGGTTATTTCACAACCCGAGTCGGCAACTGCCGAAGAAAACAAGATGTTGTGTCTCTACATGTTGAAAATGTGGGACGCCTGGTCTAACGGTAGGGAACCGCCAAGCGCAATTTCTGGATTCCTAAAGGTGGTCCCAAGGACACTTGGAACCACCAACATCCCTATGACAAATCCATTTTTCCCATTTGGGTACCCTTCTATATCATCCAACTTCACCGGTATGCCTTCTGTGGTCCGTCCCCATGCACCGTTCTCTGGAGCACCGTCAACATAGTTCTCCACACCAGCGGTCTTCACCATGGCATAGCCAACCGTGCCCAGGCCATGATTTGAACCTTCAATATCCACCTTCCAAGGGCCGCAATTTCAGCCTGACCTGACTCATGTTAATCCAGACTTATATGCTCTATAGCCACAATATGAGTCCCCGATTGAACAAGAAAGAGCGGTTAGGAATTCCGAGCAGGAAGAAATAGCTCGGAAGATGAGAAGCTTGGAACAAAGCTTGAAAAACATGCAAGTCCTGAGTGGCCAAAAAAGTGTTTCCTATTCAGACTTGTGCATGTTCCCAAATGTTCATCTTTTATTCTTTTTTTTTAATTCTGTTAAATGCAGATTACAATAATATGACATGCTTGCAGAATTCATGCCCATATCCTAACATTGTCAGACCTTGAAATAATGAATCAAGAAATATAATATTTTGAAGACAAGGCTTGTAAAAAAATAAATAAAAAATTAGAACGGAGTTGAGATTCCCTCTCTTCGGAACATTGTTGAAGCCGAGATTGAGGATAAAGATTGGGTCTAGAACCGATTGGAATAATTGGCACTGATTGATGAAAAATGATTGGCCATAGTTTGCCATGGGAAGTTGTACCAACAAAGAATGGCTTGTGTCTACAACAAGAAAATGAGGCCTATGAAATTTGAAATAGGACAACTTATTCTGAGACGTATCCTCCCACCTCATGAAGAAGCTAAAGGAAAATGGGCTCCAAATTGTAAAGGTTCACACATTACCCTCTATGTAGCATTAATGTTCTCTGATTGGGATGATGAAGGCTTTCATTCTCGCTATCCAAACATCATTAACCTTTTTGCTAACCCTTTTGAGCCGGTTACCTTTCTTTGATTACCCTCTTTGGAACCTAAAGATTTTATTTTTAAAAAAATAAACAAGAAAGACAAAAGAAAAAAGAAAAAAATGAAAATGACAAAAAAATGAAAAAAGAAAAAGAAACAAAGGAAAAGAAAGGCAAAAGAAAATAAAAAATATAGTTCTCTTGAACTACGTTCGACTTGATTCTGAAAGGATACGTAGGCAGTCTTCCTCTGGGGTTCAGTCATACCAAAACAAAAATCCACATTCCCCTAAAAGTGAAAACTGGGGCATATGTTAAATGGTTCGGTGACGGTTTCGCCTGAAAAATTTTAAAGTTGTAATTCAATCCAATTTATTTTTCCCAAATCCTTTTCAAGTCCTTTTGAACAATTGGCAAATATGTTCAAATTGGAGGGTACATTTACTATCTGAGACGACCAAAATGAGAGAAATGAAATGAGAGAGTCTTATTGGTGAAAACTCTCACGGGCACCGCAAGGCGATGGTAAGCAGAAAAATTGAAAATGAGAGAGTCTTGTTAGTGAAAACTCGCAAAGAGCACTATAAGGCGATGGTGAGAAGAGAAATGAGAGAGGTCAGCTGGTGAAAATCCGCAAAGGGCGGCACTGGTCGAAAGGAGGATCCTCACAACCAATGGCATCAACACGACCCTAAGCAAGGTTTCTTGGTTTCGAGGCAAAAGTTTTTGGTGAATTTCTGAGAGTCGAACGGTTTACACAGATCAGACATCCAGTCTAAAAGGCATGTCATATTCATTGAAGTCCGCATGCACTCTAGATAAGTCTTTCTTTCCTTTCCCCGAAAGGGACATCTCTTGTCTAATTCATTATCTATTCCATTATCTGTTTTTCTTTGAGTCCCTTTCGGTCTAACTCTGTTCTGAAACTAAGACAAATAAGGGATGGCAAGACTGATTTACATGACTTTCGTTTGATACAAGTTAGTGTGCAAAAAGGCACCCAGTCTCGGTAGGGGAATCAAGTCGACCCCAACTGGCCATGGCGGTCGATACTTCAAAATCAAAACTCTTGGAAGGAGAAAATCAAATTGAAGTGCCTACAAGGGCGAAAATGAAGTTGAAAAGGTTGAGTCCTACGTGACTAACCATCTTGGCAAGGTTTGAAAAGCCAAAGATTCCCCAATGCTCTGAAGTTAAAATTGGAAGAAAGAAGTCAAAGGCCTACAATAGCAAAATAAAGAAAAAAGAGAGAGGTCGAGTCCCACGCGACTAACCGTCTTGGTAAAATTTTGGAAAAAGCCAAAGGTTCTATGGGGCCAGAAATGCAATTGGTATCCAGGAAATAACTAGTTGCAGTTTGAAATCTTCATCAAAGATCCGGCCGATATCAAATGATTGAAACACTCAAGGCCGCAAAACCAACCACAATTTCAAACTAATAAATTATTCTTTATTTGAAAAAAACAGGAAATAGGTGCAATCCAAAGCAACCTTGGAAGAAGCAGGTGCAGCCAAAAGGAAACCATGCGTAGACTAAAATACCTCCGCAGCAGTAATAACTTCAAAAGGGAAGTCTTCTCCAAATTCTTTCCCGCATTTTACTCATTCTCTTAAAAAATAAAAGAAGAAAGAAAATCCAAAATCATGGTAGTATAGGGTCTCCAATCCCTAGCTGTGTTTTCTAACATAGGGTCACCACTCCCTAGTTGATTTTATTTTAGACATAGGGTCTCAACTCCCTAGTCTCTTTTCCAACATAGGGTCTCCACTCCCTAGTTGATTTTATTTTAGACATAGGGTCTCCACTCCCTAGTCTCTTTTTCAACATAGGGTCTCAACTCCCTAGCTGAAGTTATTTTAGACATAGGGTCTCCACTCCCTAGTCGTTTTTCCAACGTAGGGTCTCCACTCCCTAGTTGATTTTATTTTAGACATAGGGTCTCCACTCCCTAGTCGCTTTTACAACATAGGGTCGTCACTCCCTAGTTGATATTATTTTAGACATAGGGTATCCACTTCCGAGTCGCTTTTCCAACATAGGGTCTTCACTCCCTAGTTGAAGTTATTATAGACATAGGGTCTCCACTCCCTAGTTGAAGTTATTTTAGTCATAGAGTCTCCACTCCCTAGTCTCTTTTCCAACATAGGGCCTCCACTCCCTAGTTGATTTTATTTTTAGACATAGGGTCTCCACTCCCTAGTCTCTTTTCCAACATAGGGTCTCCACTCCTTAGTTGATGTTATTTTGGACATAGGGTCTTCACTCCTTAGTCTTATTTTCAACAAAGGGTCTCCACTCCCTAGTTGATGTTATTTTAGACATAGAGTCTCCACTCCTTAGTCTCCTTTCCAACATAGAGTCTCCACTCCCTAGTTGATGTTATTTTAGACATAGGGTCTCCACTCCCTAGTCTTTTTTCAATATAGGGTCTCTACTCCCTAGTCGATATTATTTTAGACATAGTGTCTCCACTCCCTAGTATCCTTTCCAACATAGGGTCTCCACTCCCTAGTCTTCTTTCCAACATAGGGTCTTCACTCCCTAGTTGATATTATTTTAGATATAGTGTCTCCACTCCATAGTTTCTTTTCTAACATAGGGTCTCCACTCCCTAGTTGAAGTTATTTTAGACATAGGGTCTCCACTCCCTAGTTGATTTTTATTTTTAGACATAGGGTCTCCACTCTCTAGTCTCTTTTCTAACATAGGGTCTCCACTCCCTAGTTGATTTTATTTTAGACATAGGGTCTCCACTCCCTACTCTCTTTTCTAACATAGGGTCTCCACTCTCTAGTTGATTTTATTTTAGACATAGGGTCTCCACTCCCCAGGCGCCCTTTCCAACCTAGGGTCTCCACTCCCTAGTTGATTTTATTTTAGACATAGGGTCTCCACTCCCTAGTCTCTTTTCCAACATAGGGTCTCCACTCCCTAGTTAATTTTATTTTAGATATAGGGTCTCCATTCCTTAGTCTCTTTTCCAACATAGGGTCTCCACTCCCTAGTTGATTTTTATTTTTAGACATAGGGTCTCCACTCCCCTGTTGATTTTTATTTTTATACATAGGGTTCTCACTCCCTAGTTTCCTTACCAACGTCAGGGTACACCATTCCCTATCGCATATCCCCAACATAAGGTACGTCAATCCTCAGTTGAAGCACCATTTAGACAATCAGGATACACCATTCCCAAAGAATCATATTTTTCTAGGGTACACCAATCCCTACCTTTTATTTCTTTCAATAATAAAGTAGTATAGAGTTTTGCTACAAATAACTAATGAAAATCTCCTAGTATAAACTGGGGCAGAGAACTTCCGTTCGTTTGTTTGTTTTGGAGTCTGAGCAGGTTTTACCTCGAAGCACAAGGTTCGAGATGAACAAAAGAAGAAGTCTCAATCCAAGAAAAAAAAAGAGAAGTAAATCCAAATACAGAAGTAGATGGAAATGATATAGACTGCTCAAGATGACTGAATTTACGAGCTTTACATTTCCCATTTTGGTCACACAAAGCCGTAGAAGAATGAACTAGTACCCGCAGCTAGATAGCATCAAGGTTCAGATCAGAGTCTGCGTAAAGAACCGGTTAAGACTCAAGATAAAGTTTTAGAAGACTTATAGATAGGAATCTTATAACTGAGAGCTGATAGGCTTGTTTAGTTTCTTTGATTTTGATGTAATAACATGACTACAGACCGGAGCCTCGACGAAACCTCACTCGACTCTCCAACTAAGCATTCTATCCTTTTCCTTGAACTACACGCGACCCGATTCCCTTATAACCCGGAATATGTAGGTTGTCCAAAATCAGAATTTGGTTGCACTCTTTCCTCTTATCTCTTCCCTTTTGAATAATGGTATGGCCAAAAATTAGTCATATCGCTCATCTTTTCTTTGTTTGAAAACTCTTCATATTTTCAAGCAAAGAGGGGCATGCTGTGAGCACCTAATTTTTTACCATGCTTGAATTTTTTTACCACTTTTAGTATGTATATATATTTTAAGTTTCAATCTACATATTTTAACTTTTATTTCACCTTTTATAGTTATTACTTAAGAAAATTATATCACACATAGTACCACCAACACAATTATTCCCTCACAACTCACACTCTCACTATTCCTCTTTAACAACTCATACTCTCACTCATCCTCTTTAACAACTCACACTCCCGCTCTTCCTCTTTAACAACTCACACTCCCGCTATTTCTTACTTATATAAAAAAAAAATACTCTATCATACATATAGGGGGAGCTCTCGGCAGACTCAAAAAAAAGACAAAGTTTGAGAACTTTGAAGGAATTTTCCAGAGAGCAAAAGGCCAGCCAAAAACCTCCAAAACACTATTGTTTCATTCTAAAATCCAGCTCAGAAAATAGTCAAAAACGACTTCAAAACCAGCCGAAGTTTAGTTGAGTTTTTCTGGGTCGGCTTTGAGTTTTCCGACATCCAGCAAGTAGGCGTTGACAGAGATCCAATCGAAAAGGTTTGTTCAAGATATGGCCAGTAGCTATTGATTTTTTACGTGAAGTTTCAGTATAAATTGAAGAAAATTGTCATGTTGAGGTGCATTTTTAATCCTTCCTCTGTTGCTTTTGCCCCTTTTAAATTCGTCTGTAGTTTCTGCCAAAAAATATGGATGAATGATGATGTTTTTTTTCTTTAAATATATATATGTTTATTTATATGAATTTTTCGTTGCTGATTTTTTTATTTATTATAATAGTTTATTTAGTTTAAATCTGCAAGTGATTGGTCACTAGGGTAATTTGATAAGTGTGTCATTTTAATTACGTAATTGAGATGTGTAATGATCTTATGGTTTCATATCATTTTATATAGTTGTTTAATAGCTCAAATGATTATTAATTTATAGATTATGGCCTTATTTAATAATTAATACTCCATAATTGTCAAATACTTCGAACAACTTAGATATATCAGTGATCTTGCTAATTTCCCTTAACTAATTTTTATACTTCATTCGCAACTATTCCATAATTCATGATCTCACAATAATCTCAAAGCTTTAGGAAGAATAATGAACATCGTTAGAGTGCTTTAGGCGCGCTTTTAATTAGTTTATCGCGATTATGTATACATTCACATGACATAATTGTGATTTTCAAAATTAAAACCGAAGTATGTGTTCGCGCAATTTTGGGCAAAACAATCTTAATATAATAAAATACTATTAATTGTGTACACGTATGTGTGACATAATTTTGACACAATAAACAAAACGGATTCACACGCGCTATTTGTTTCAAAGATAATTTCATATTTGAATAATTAAAAGCATTTAGATAAAACATGGAAATCAATAAATCACAGTTTATTCAAAATTAATTTATGCCAAGTTGTAGCCAATATAGCGATCGTGCTAGAACCACGGTACACGGGGAATGCCTCACACCTTCTCCCCAATAAATAGAATTTCTTACCCGAACTTCATTTTCACAGACCAATAATAATAGAGTCAAACCTTCCGTTGACTAGAGATTCAAATAAACGGTGACTTGGAATACCCAAAAACTCAATTTCAAGTGGCGACTTTGTAAATAAAATAATTCCTACTCAAATTTTCCACTTTAATTGGAAAAACTCTTTAATCCATCACCAACAACACATATCTATTTTGTGGGGTAAAAAGGGGCGTGACAACTTTCATCAGCATCATGGAGTTATGTACTGGCTTTCCAAACCAGATTAAACCTAGCTCTTGTATCTTCTACCAAGCAGCTGGCAGTACACATTATTCCCACTGCATATTGCTGGAATCTAGTTTTAAAATCACCAATCAATCAACAAATATAGATCTAAGGCTAGTATATGAGTTCAATTGAATTTATTGCTTCCAATTCAAATAATAAATGTATACAAAGAAAAAAAGTTAAAACAAGATCGTGCTTATTTTATAACTACGCTAATAACATATTTAACCTATTATTTAATTTGTATTACTGTAATAAACAATAAGAACATTAAACTTTCTGAAATAGAAACAGAAACAGAAAGTTAGTAGAACCAGTTTGACAAAATAAATTCTGAAAAATAATTTCGGAATAAATTGAGCCTATTGAATGCACAGTGTGTCCTTAAGAAAATTATTCCCCTCAAGTACCCGAGGCGCTGGAATATTATCCTCCCAGGATAGAATGATTCAACTCACTAGTGTATTTGTAATGACCTGACCGGTTGTTTTGAGCATTTAGACTTCGCTCGGTAATTTACGGGCGTGAGTAGCTTTGTATGATGTATTTTGACTTGTGTGAATCGTCGATTTGGTTTTCAGGTTATTCGGGACTGATTTGGAAGAATGATTCTAAACTAAGGAGCTTTAAATTTGAAAGAGTTGACTAAGTTTGACTTTTTAGCATTTGACCTCGAATTGGATTTTTGATGGTTCCATTAGCTCCGTTTGGTGATTTTGGACTTAGGAGCGCGTTCGGATTGTGATTTGGAGGTTCGTGGTTGAATTTGGCTCGAAATGGCGAAAGTTGAAATTTTAAAAAAGTTTGACCGGGAGTGGACTTTTTGATATCAGATTCAGATTATGATTTCGGGTCTCGGAATAGCTTCGTTATGTTATTTGGGACTTGTGCGCAAAATTTGAAGTCATTCCGGGTTGATTTGCTATGTTTCGGCACGAGTTATTGAATTTGAAAGTTTAAAGTTCATAGATTTCGATTTGAGGTGCGATTCATCGTTTCGATATTGTTATGCGTGATTTGAGGCCTCGATTAGGTCCGTGTTATGTTATTGGACTTGTTGGTATATTCGGACGGGGTTCTGAGTGGCTCGGATGAGTTTTGGACGAGGTTCGGATCATTTTACTTCATGTTGCTATTGCTGGTTCTGGTGTGACCGCACATGCGGCTGGTTTACGCAGGCGCGATGATCGCAGAAGCAACGAAGGGGTCGCAGGAGAGGAAATAGTACTAGTGAGGAAGACCACAAAAGCGGAGATTTAGCGCATATGCGGATGCGCAGGTGCGAGGTGAAGGAGCGCAAGAGCGATGTATTTCGCAGGTGCGGATGGTGGCTCGCACCTGCGATGTCACAGAAGCGGATATATTGTCCGCATGTGTGAAGGTCGAGTCCACAGCTGATTCCGCAGAAGCAGAGTTTATGTCGCAGAAGCGACGCCGTAGAAGCGGCTAATGTGCCGCAGGTGCGAAAATGCTGGCAGAAGCTATAAATCGAGGTTTTGGTTCTTTCTTCATTTTTTGAGACGTGGGACACGGATTGAGGCGATTGTTGGAGCAATTTTCATCAAAAGGATTGGGGTAAGTATTCTCTACTCGATTTTGGTTATATTTCATGAATCCACCTTCATTTTTGGCAATTGGATTGTGAATTTTAAAGAGGAAATTGGGGGTTTTGGCCTAAAGTTTCATAATACGAATTTTTGAGTTTTGAACATCGAATTTGAGTTGGATTTGAGTGAAACTAGTATGGTTGAATTCGTAATTGAATGGGTTGTTGAATTTCATAAATTTTGTCGGGTTCTGAGGTGCGGGCCTGGGTTAGGCTTTTGGCCGATTTTGGACTTTTGATTCAAGATTTGATCTTTTTCGATTGGGATTGGTTCCTTTAGCATTGTTTGATGTATTTGAGTTGTTTTTGGTTAGTTTCGAGCCGTTCGGAAGTCAGAACACGCGGGATGGCATTTTGGAGCATCGCTTGGCCTGCTTGATGTTGGAATTGGCTTGTTCAAGGTAAGTAACTCTTCTAATCTTAGTGCTGAGGGTATGATACCCCGAAATACGTGTTATGTGATTGGTATTGAGGTGACGCACATGCTAGGTGATGGGCGTGTGGGCGTGCACCATGTGAATTGGGACTCTGTTGTTTCCATGGCACTGAATAATGGCCTTATTTTGTTGATATCCGTGTTTTCATCATGTGATAAAGTAATTGAGTTGTCAATCATGCTAAATATCATGTTTAGGCTTTATGCCGATATTTCTTGGACCCATAGTGGTCGTTTCTTACTGTCATCTCACTGATTTCATTGATATTTTGTACTCAGTCATACTCATACATTCATACCATATCTCAGTCTCACGTATTATTTATTAATATATCATATCATTGTTGTCGGGCTAGTTTCATGACATTGTGAGCCCGTGAGTGAGACTGGAGAGATTGATGACTGAGTGAGGGCGAGGGCCTGAGTGAGAGTGACATTTTGGGATCGGGCTGCACGCCGCAACATATTATATTGATTATATTATATATGGATCGGGTTGTACGCCGCAACAAGCCCTCGGGCTATATATATATTATTGGATCGCGTTGCACGCCGCAACAATATTGGATCGGGTTGCACGCCGTAATAATATTGGATAGCACTGCACGCCGCAGTAATATAGCGCTTGGGCTGAAAGAGCCCCTCCGGAGTCTGCACACCCCCAGTGAGCTCAGTCGACTATATATATGTGGATCGAGATGTACGCCGCAACGGACCTTATGGTCATATATGGATCGGGTTGCACGCCACAGTTGGTATTATACAACGCTGAGTGATTGAGTGTGCTGAGCATTAAGCATAGTGAGAGAGAAAGCGAAACAGTGAGATTGAGTACTCTGAGAGTGTGAGTACATGAGCTCATCATTGAGTTGCATTGTATTTGACATGCGTACTTGATATACATGCATAGAGATGCATTTCCTTATGCTACCCGATTTTGAGGACATTTATGATTTTACTTGCATCTTGACATATAGGCATAGAGAAGTACTTTCCTCATGTTATCTGAAAATGAAACATCTTACTATTTGTTGAAAGGAGTTTTGGAAAAAATCACAGTTTTCAAACTTACTCGTATTTTGGCTTTTTCAGTAAAAGATTTGGATTTTCACTCAGATACTTGAAAAGAAATGCCTATTTTTATGGAACTGTGAACGGACTCAGCCTTTTATTTCTGAGATAGTCTTTTGTTACGTGTACTATGCTGTTAGGAACTGTTGTGGAATATTGGTATTGGACCCGACATTTTTGTTAGCTCGTCACTACTTTCAACCTGAGATTAGGTTTGTTACTTATTGAGTACATGGGGTTGGTTGTACTCATACTATACTTCTGTACCTTACGTGCAGATGTTGGCTACTATTGTTGCTGTGTTCGATGGGAGCTGGATTGAAGATGTACCTGCATCCCGGTTGTAGCTGCCTCTAGTTCGTGGTAGATTTAGATCTGAAAAACTCTGTTTATGTAGTATTCAAACAGACTATGTATTTATTTCATTTCCGCTTTGTAAACTCTATTCTTAGAAGCCCATGATTTGTACTACCAGTTCTTGGGGAATGTATTAGATTCAGATATTTCTTTACTTTATTGCTTTCTTAATTGTTATTGGAATTGGTTAGTGGTTAATTGGCTTATCTAGAGAGTTGGGTTAGGTGCCATCACGACTAGTCGGATTTGGGTCATGACAGTATTGGTACCAAAAACGCGGGTGAACTTCGAACCACTCAATGATCGTAAAACACACTGGAAAAATGTTGTGCAGAAGAAGAAGAAGATAATCAGAAACTTTAGTAAGTAAAGATATTGGGATTCAAGGTATATTTATAGACTATTTGGCACTGTTTCTGAAAAGGTTTGCAACCTTTCAGAAACAGCCATAGCTGTTAGAACAGGTGGGAACATTTCAACAGAAATATTGTGGGAAAACAGAAAACGGATTTAAAATAATCCGGAAAATAAAATGGACCGGACCGGGTCGCGTTGTGGGTCCTGGGTTAATCCGGATTGAATTTTCGTTAATTAATTAAAAAATTAAAAGGAATTTTGTCCAAAAAGATTAATCAATCAATCGATCTTTGACCAAATCCGAATCCAAAACCGAAGCCGAGCCGAGAGAGTGACAACGACGGCGCGAGACTTGCCTTCTTCTTAACTCTTTAAGAGCTAGAAGAAGAGCAATTGTATATATACCCATCAAAAGTCTTTTTTTCCTCCAATATGGGACAATGTCCCTTTGCCAAGGAGAGAAACTCAAATATTTTATTTTTCCTCCATTTTTTATTCACCCTCTTTAAGCTACACTAAGCTTAAAAGCCCAACAATCCCCCACATGAATGGGGAATGGCTATAAAATTAAGGAATGCACGGACGCGTGTATGTTTTACATGCAATACTTAATTGCATCTAGATAAGTAGGTTTCTCTTTGAACTTTCCGTAGTGAACTTATATCAAATATACTCGGTCAATCGGTAGATATTATATCTTTGAACCGTCGATCTTTGTTGTATACCTAGACAACATAAGTCACACAATTAATCCTTAACCATCTATGGTTCTCACGGTTATATTCGTTTCAGCCATGAACACCGCCTGATTTCATGAGTGCTTAGAGAATGGGCCTTACACTTCACACTCACATAGGTGATTTCTAAATGTGTAATCCTATAGATACATTATCTGGTCATATCCTGCTATACTTAGCAAATCATTAAAAAGATTTAAGCTTTATTGACTCATCAAAAAGCCTTAATACTTTACCTCGATTTCTAAACATTGTCTTCATCGCGAGAATGGGTTGAGTTATTTGACAATGTTGAACCGTCATTCATAACTTTGTTTGATCTCTTTGAACCTAGCTCTTGGGATCTCTAGTCTTCTAGGTAGAGTTACCGCCATGATGACTTGTCTTAGGCCTTAACCCCATTCCCTTTGATGATCTTTCAACTGCCTCTCTAGATAGGCCTTTTGTAAGTGGATCCGACACGTTATCTCTTGATTTTACGTAGTCAATCGTGATAACACCACTAGAGTATAGTTGTCTAATGTTATTGTGTCTCCGTCGTATATGACGAGATTTTTCGTTATACATAACGCTTCATTCCCTTCCTATTGTCGCTTGACTATCACAATATATACAAATTTATGCCAAAGGTTTGAGCCAAAATGGAATATCTTCCAAGAAATTTCGGAGCCATTCAGCTTCTTCACCAGCCTTATCTAAAGCTATGAATTCAGATTCCATTGTAGAACGTGCGATGCATGTTTGTTTGGATGATTTACAAGACACTGCTCCACCCCCAATTGTGAAAACATATCCACTCATGGATTTAACTTCAGATGATCCGGTGATCCAATTTGCATGACTATATCCCTCAATCACTAAGGGATATTTGTTATAATGCAAAGTATAATTTTGGGTATGTTTCAGATACCCCAAAACTCGTTTCATTGCCATCTATGTATTTGATTGGGATTACTTGTATACCGACTCAGTTTGCTAATAGCACATGCAATATCTGGTCGCGTATAATTGATGATATACATCAAAATTTCCAATACTCTTGCATAGTCCAGTTGTGAGTCACTTTCACGTTTATTCTTTTGAAGTGCATAATTCATGTCAATTGGAGTCTTGGCAATTTTGAAATCCAAGTAATTGAACTTGTCAAGTACCTTTTCAATGTAGTGAGACTGTGATAATGCTAGATCTTGTGGAGTCTTGTGAATTCTGATTCCTAAGATCACATCAGCAACTCATAAGTCTTTCATGTCGAATTTTCTAGCCAACATGCGTTTAGTAGCATTTATATCTGCCACATTTTTGTTCATTATCAATATGTCATCAACATATAAACAAACAATGACTTCATGACTTGAAGTGTTTTTAACGTAAACACATTTGTCACACTCATTGATTTTAAACCCACTTGCCAACATTGTTTGGTCAAATTTGGCATGTTATTATTTGGTTGCTTGTTTAAGTCCATAAAGTAACTTAACAAGTTTGCATACTTTCTTTTCTTTATCAGGAACCACAAAACCCTCAGGTTATTCCATGTAAATCTCTTCTTCCAATTCTCCATTTAAGAAAGTTGTTTTAACATCCATTTGATGGATTTCAAGACCATACATGACCGCTAGTGCCACTAACACCCTAATAGATGTTATCCTCGTTATTGGCGAGTAAGTGTCAAAGTAATCAAGGTCTTTCCTTTTGTCTATAACCTTTGACAATAAATCTTGCCTTATATTTGTTAATAGTACCATCAGCTTTCATTTTCTGTTTAAAGATCCATTTAGAACCTAAAGGCTTATTTCCCGGAGGAAGATCAACCAATTCCCATGTATGGTTATCCAAAATTGATTGAATCTCACTATTGACTGCCTCTTTCCAAAACGCTGAATCAGAAGATGACATAACTGCTTTAAAAGTTTGAGACTCATTTTCAAGCAAGAATATCACAAAATTTGGCCCAAAGGAAGTAGATGTTCTTTGACGTTTGCTACGTCTTGGATCTTCTACACTTGGAGTATTTTCCTTTTGTTCTTCCCAAGGTCGTTTAGGTCTTTCACTTGACGACTCGCATTCAGTTTTATACGGATAGATGCTTTTTAAAGAATTCAGCATTATCTGATTCCATTACCGTATTAACATGAATTTCAGGATTATCGGATTTATGAACCAAAAAATGACATGCTTTACTGTTTGTAGCATATCCAATGAAAACGCAATCTACAGTTTTTGGTCTGATTTTAACCCTTTTAGGTAAAGAAACTTGTACATTTGCTAGACACCCTCACACTTTGAAATATTTCAAGTTGGATTTTCTTCCTTTCCATTTTTCATATGGAATAGATTGCGTTTTGCTGTGGGATACTCTGTTGAGTATTCGGTTAGTTGTAAGGATAGCCTTCCCCCAAAAACTCTACGGTAATCCGGAACTTATTAATAAAGAATTCATCATTTCCTTTAATGTCCGATTTTTTCTTTCCGCAATTTCCTTGGATTGAGGTGTGTAAGGTGCAGTAGTTTGATGGATAATTCCATATTCCGAGCATATTTCTACAAACGGAGATTCATATTCTCCACCCCTATCACTACTAATCATTTTAATATTTTTATTCAATTGATTATCCAACTTTATTCTTGTATTGCTTAAATGTTTCAATTGCTTCATCCTTACTATTAAGCAAATAAACATAACAATATCGAGTGCAATCGTCAATAAAAATAATAAAATACTTTTTCCTACCTCAAGATGGTGTCGACTTCATATCACAAATATCAGTATGAATTAAGTCTAAAGGATTTGAATTCCTTTCAACAGACTTATAAGGATGCTTTGCAAACTTAGATTCAACACATATTTAGCATTTTGATTTATTACACTCGAATTTAGGCAATACTTCTAAATTAATTAACTTCCGCAAGGTTTTGTAATTGACATGTCCTAAACGAATATGCCATAAATCATTTAACTCCAATAAATAAGAAGAAGATGAAATTTTATTCATACTGTCAACAACTATTACATTGAGTTTGAAAAGGCCCTCTGTAAGGTCGCATTTTCCAACATACATTTCATTCTTGCTTACAACAACTTTATCAAAAATAAATACACATTTAAATCTATTCTTCACAAGTAAAGAAGTAGAAACTAAATTCTTCCTAATAGTAGGAACATGAAAAACGTTGTTGAGCGTTAACACCTTGCCGGAAATCATCTTCAGGAATATCTTCCCATAACCTTTAATCTTGGTTGTTGCATTATTTCCCATGGAAAGCTCTTCTTCGAGACCAGTAGTAGAGTAAGTCGCAAATGCTTCTTTGACAGCACAAACATGTCGAGTGGCTCCAGAGTCAATCCACCACTCCTTTGGATTTCCAACTAGGTTGCATTCCGAAAGCATTGCACACAGATCATCAATGTCATCATTCTTTTCCACAATATTGGCATGTCCCTTCTTCTTATCCTTTTTCGAGAGACGACAATTAGGGACTTTGTGACCAACTTTTCCACAATTGTAGCAGTTGCCCTTGAATTTCTTTTTGTTCTGCTCCTTAGTCTGTCTAGAAGACATCTTCCTCTTCTTACTTTTTAGAGCAATCTCCTCAACGATATTAGCTCCCATGATCGTTGAATTTCCACGAGACTTCTTCTCGGCTGTTTTGTTGTCTTCCTCAATCTTGAGACGAATCACAAGATCTTCCAACTTCATTTCTTTGCGCTTGTACTTAAGATAGTTCTTGAAATCTCTCCATAAATGAGGCAATTTTTTAATCATTGCAGCCACTTAAAATACTTCATTCACGACCATACCTTCAGCAATAAGGTCGTAAAAAATAAGTTGAAGCTGCTGAACTTGGGTTCCAACAGTTTTGATGTCTATCATTTTATAGTCTAGAAACTTGGCAACCACGAACTTCTTCAAGCATGCATCTTCAGTCTTGTACTTTTTCTCAAGTGTCCCATAATTCTTCCGAAGTATTCATCACATTGTACACATTGTACAAGTCATCCTCTAAAGCGCTTAAGATATAGGCTTTGCAAAGAAAATCTGTTTGTTTCCATGCCTCAACAATCATGAATTTCTCATTGTCCGGCATGTCCGCAGCAAGCACTGGAGGTTCTTCACTAGTGATTTCTGCATACCAAGTGAGGTAAGCCAAAATAACACCCTTTGAAGCCATCCTTTGAAGTTGGCTTCAGAAAATTTTCTCGGTTTCTCGACCGGTAGAATAGCAGTTCAGCTTGACGAGGCCATCGTCGTTGCCGCAACAGTCGGAGAAGGATTTCCGTTATCAATTGCCATTTCACACTGTCAATAACAGAAGAGTTCAATTAATGGCAGAAAACAAAACAGTAAACAATACTGCAATTTACAATAAATAGTACGTGTAATAAATAAATAACCAAAACTTTTATATACTGTTTTACATAAAACAATGAAGTTTTTATGTTTTTCAAATCGTTTTTGAATTTCAATACTCTGATGAAGTTTTTATATTTTCATCAGAATAGTAAAATTCAGAAGGAGTAAAAAATCACACAGGTTTTAATCTCCACAAACAGAATACAGAATACAATAAAGTAATTTCCTTAAGATTGTTATTCAATCGGTATTGTTCTAATAAATAATAAAATTATTAAACTTTATGAAATAAAAATAGAAATAGAAAGTTAGTAGAACTAGTTTGATGAAATAAATTCTGAAAAATAATATCCGAATAAATCGAGCCCACTGAATGCACGTGCGTCCTTAAAGAAATTATTCCCCTCAAGTATCCGAGGTGCTGGAATATTATCCTCCCAGTATAGAATGATTCAACTCACCAGTGTATTGGTACCAAAAATGCGGGTGAATTTCGAACCACTCAATGGTCGTAAAACACACTGGAAAAATATTGTGCAGAAGAAGAAGAAGAAGATAATCAGAAAATTTAGTAAGTAAAGATTCTGGGATTCAAGGCATATTTATATACTATTTGGCATTATTTCTGAAAAGGTTTGCAACCTTTTAGAAACAGCCATAGTTGTTGGAACAGGTGAGAATATTTTAACAGAAATATTGTGGGAAAACAGAATACAGATTTAAAATAATCCGGGAAAGAAAACACACTGGATCGGGTCGCGTCGCGGGTCCTGGGTTAATTCGGATTGAATTTTTGTTAATTAATTAAATAATTGAAAGAAATTTTGTCCAAAAAGATTAATCAATCAATCGTTGACCAAATCCGAATCCGAAGCCGAGACGAGCGAGCGACGACGACGGCGCAAGGCTTTCCTTCTTCTTAACTCTTTAAGAGTTATAAGAAGAGCAATTGTATATATACCCATCAAAAGTTTTTTCTTCCTCCAATATCAGACAATGTCCCTTTGCCAAGGAGAGAAACTCAAATATTTTATTTTTTCTCCATTTTCTATTCACCCTCTTTAAGCTACACCAAGCTTAAAAGCCCAACAATCCCCCACATGAATGGGGAATGGCTATAAAATTAAGGAATGCACGGACGCGTGTGTGTTTTACATGTAAGAATTAATTGCATCTACATAATTAGGTTTTCCTTTGAACTTTCCGTAGTAAACTTATATCATATATACTCGGTCAATCGGTAGATTTGATATCTTTGAACCGTCGAGTTTTGTTGTATACCTAGACAACATAAGTCACGGTTGTGTTCGTTTCAGCCATGAACACCGCCTGATTTCATGAGTGCTTAGAGAATGGGCCTTTACTTTCATTCCCCTTGAAGCGACTTGCACTTCATACTCACATAGGTGATTTCTAAACGTGTAATCCTATAGATACTATCTGGTCATATCCTGCCATACTTAGCAATCATTAAAAAGCTTTAAGCTTTATTGACTCATCAAAAAGCCTAAATGTTTTACCTCGATTTCTAAACATTGTCTTCATCGCGAGAATGGGTTGAGTTATTTAATAATGTTGAACCGTCATTCATAACTTTGTTTGATCTCTTTGAACCTAGCTCTTGGGATCTCGAGTCTGCTAGGTAGAGTTACCACCATGATGACTTGTCCTAGGCCTTAACCCCATTCCCTTTGATGATCTTTCAACTACCTCTCTAGATAGGCCTTTTGTAAGTCGATCTGACACGTTATCTCTTGACTTTACGTAGTCAATCGTGATAACACCACTAGAGAGTATTTAACTAACGGTATTGTGTCTCCGTCGTATATGACGAGATTTTTCGTTATACATAACGCTCCCTGCCCTGCCTATTGCCGCTTGACTGTCACGAGATTTTGAGAAACAATCATAACTGTTGGAACATGTGGGAATATTTCAACAGAAATATTACGGGAAAACAGAAAACAGATTTAGAATAATTTGGGAAAGAAAACGGACCGGATCGGGTCACCTCCGAAGCCGAAGCCTAAGCCGAGCCGAGCGACGACTACGACGGTGCGAGGCTTGCCTTCTTCTTAACTCTTTAAGAGCTAGAAGAGGAGCAATTGTCAAAAGTCTTTTCTTTCTCCAATATGGGACAATGTCCCTTTGCCAAAGAGGGAAATTTAAATATTTTATTTTCCCTCCATTTTCCATTCACTCTCTTTAAGCTACACCAAGCTTAAAAACCCAACATAACCAAACTTTTAAAATTAGCTTATTTTGAAAAGTATTTTTCTATAAAGTTCTTTTGATGAAGAGCCATTTTGCGTTTGACTAACTAATTTTAAAAGGACATTTGAACAGCAATTAGTGTTTGACCAGTCTAACTAATTAATTAAGTATATTTTTCTAAAAAATACTTTTCAGAAAAGTAATTTTGGAGAGAAACGTTTTTTTTTTGCTTCTCAAAAACTATTTCTGCTTCTGCTTCTGCTTCTACTCAAAAAAATATTTTTTTTCTCTTTCTAAAAGCATGGCCAAACACCTTAACTTTTGAAGAAAAAAAATTATTTTTGACAAAAAAAAAAAACACTTTCGACCGAAATTCTCGCCAAAGAGAAAGTGGCTTTTCCAACAATTGATATTTTCCTCTTGCTGTCGCAAGGTTTGATTACTGCATTATCACAAAACCATTTGGTAAAGTTGGTAAAATTCTGGACATTATATATATAGCGCGGTTATTCACCGCGCTTACTTTAACGGTACGTGTGTCCGTTAAGGTATAGCGCGGTGAATAGCCACGCTATATTTGAACTTAAAATGGGTGGGAAGGTATAGCGCGCATATGTACGCGCTATATGCACGGTACATATGCGCGATATACCTATATAAAAAAGCGTGCATTCTTCTTCCTTCCCCACAGACGCGACCCCCCCCCCCCCCACCTTCCCAATTTTCTATTCCAGCGCCCTTCCCCCCCTCCCCCCCCCCCCATTTTTAACGAAAAAAGCTCGGTTGGAGCCCACCGGTCCCACAAAAAGTATAGATTCTCGGTATTGTAGAAAGCTAACATCGTATCTAAGGCGTTATCATATAGTGGGTTATTCGTTTCGGCTCCAAATCATCAAATCTTTAACTTTCAAAAAAATTAAAATCGAGGTATTCCGACTTATTTTTTGTTAAAACTCATGTATAAAAAATACATATTAATTAGTTTGTTATTTTTTATTCGAATTATTTTATTAGTGTGCTAAACAAATTAGTAAAATAGAAAAATTATTATTTTATGAATAATTAATGTTTTTAGTTGTTATAAAAAATGGTAATTAGTTATTGTTTACTGTGGTATATGTATTTTTGTGATAATTTTGTGATTAAATCGATTTGTTATTTTTTATCCGGATTAAATTATTTATGTGCTAAAAGATTAGTAAAATAGATAAATTATTATTTTAGGAATAATTAATATTATTTAGATGTTATTGTTGTACATATATTAATATGTGACTTTAATATTGTTTAGTTCCCTGTAGTGTTATGTTATCCCCGTAATTTTAATGTAGTGCTCGTAGTTGTAATGTATTGCCCTTTAGCATAGTAAAATATAGTGCCTTTTTGCGTAGTATCTTTGTAGTTATTGAAATTAATTATTTAATTATTTGTTAGCCCCAAAAATATCTGAAAAAAGATGATAGTTCAAACACAAACTCCTTCGAATTCTAGTCAACAAAAGTAAGAAAATAACGTTAAAAAATAACAATATTTGTCAAACTAAGTATTTTTATATGAATATTTAATAATTAAAGCATGTATAGTTATGAAAATTATTTATTTAATTCTATTATACTAAAATATAAGTGACTAAGAAAACAAACATATATAATAATAAACAAACATATAAAATAAGAAACTAACATATAAAATAGTAAACTAACATATAAAATAATAGAGTAACATATAAAATAATAAACTAATATATAAAATTATAATATATAAAATGTATCAACCTAAATAACAATATAGTAAAAATATCGAATAAATTTTAATATTAAAGATATTGCAATAAATTTAAATATGTTAAGCAATTAAAAAGAAAAATACTTTAATTAATATTGTTCAATTTACAGTCATCGTCATGGAGGTTCCGTCTGTGCATCCCGGATCTGCATCGCTAGAGCTACTATTGCTATAGGACGAGCGTAGGTCTTCATACGTATGGGATGGGCAGTATTTGTCCCAGACATTCCGCGCCAGACGTATAGACAACATGTGGGAGTTCATTAGGGCCCACCCTCTCCATCCTCGTATAGTTAGACGCCTTCAAGATACGGGTTTCTACAAGATCATAGAGATCGGCATGTTGCAGTTCGACTGGGCATTGATCATGAATGTGATAGAGCGATGGCGACTGGAGATGCACACGTTTCATCTACCCATCGGTGAGGCGACCATCACGCTTGAGGACATGGAGGTTCTTTTTGGGCTGCCGGTTGATGGGTTGACTGTAGCTTACCCGCATGCTCTCAGAGACTATAGGGGCTTGCATTACCTGCATATATTGCAGCGGCTCACCGGATTCCAGCCAGCGGAGGAGACGGCATTGAGTGGAGCCACTCTTTTGCAGCTAACGCCCGTCCGGCAGCATCTGGAGGCGATGAATGCGGAGATTACGGATGATTCACCACCGAAGGTTATCGATCGGCACACGAGATTGGTGTTGCTGCTGATGTTTGGTGGTGTACTATTCCCGAACACTACGGGAAACCTAGTCAGCTTGAGATTTCGACATCATCTTGAACGGCTAGATGATTTACCTGGTTACAGCTGGGGTAAAGTTGTTCTAGGTTACCTGTATAAGCAGATGTGTCGGGCGTCCATGGGCACCCAGAGAGACATTGCCGTATTTTTACCGCTACTGCAGATGAAAACGTCGTCAATTCTTTTCATGATTATAACATATATAGGGTGAGAATACCTTAAATTTTAAGTCCACAATCTATATTAGGTTTGGTCCTGGGAGCCACCTCTACCACCCATCACTCCGGATGCACTACCTCCACCGTTTCTCCCTTTAGCTTGGAGGTAGGTTGATAGGCGAGGATACGGACGCGAGGTCGAGGCTCGACATCATCTCTCGCTCAAGCTTCCATTTAACAACAGTCCAGGGGTTAAAGTGTTGCAATGCGGCCATGTACCTGGGCAGAGAGGCAAAGGACTTATCCCAGTTACCATAAACAATTTCAAATGCACGTTTGCGCATGAGAAATACCTTTCTTTTGGTAATGGTACATACATATACCTGATGGACAGATGTTATGCACTCTTTGATCTTGTACCTTATGGATGCTTCAATGTGTGTGTCACGGCCCGAATTCTAACTAGCCGTGATGGCACCTAACCTCACCTGCTAGGTAAGCCAAATAACACAATTTGATTCAATTAATAATTAACTGACTATAATACACTCCCCAAGGACTGTTAGTACAAATCATGAGCTTCTAAGAATAAAATTTTTAAAGTTGAATTAAGTAAATACATCTTCTATTCGAAAAGTACATAAACAGAGTTTTTATAATCTAAGGCTACCATGAACAAGAGGCAGCTACCATAAGAACGCTGGTACATCTTCAAATTGTGCAACCATCGAGCATAGAAACAACAACAGCTAACATCTGCACGCAATGTGCAGAAGTATAGTATCAGTACAACCGACCCCATGTACTGAGTAAGTAACAAACCTAACCTTAGGTTGAAAGCAGTGACGAGCTTTTACCAAGGTCGGGTCCAAAACTAATGGTCCACCAAAGTCCATAACAACATAAAGTAAATAGTACAAGAAGTAATTCAGAGAAAAAATGCTCATCTAAATCATAATTTCCAAAAATAGTTCTTCCTTTCAAGTACATCAGTGAAACCCAAAATCGTTTATCGAAGTTGCCAAAAATGTGAATAAGTTTGAAAACAATAATTTTCTCAAAATCCTTTCAATAATAAATAAGATGTTTCATTTTCTTTCCATATAGCCAGTGGAAAATGCATCAATATGCCCATATGCCAATATGTGTGAGAAGTCATGAATGACGTGATACCGTACAGCATGAGAAATATGCATCTCTATGCATATATGTCAAGTGTGCATGTCAATGTGATGCACCTCAGTGATAAAACCATATGCATACTCTCAGAGTATCATTTCACTCAGTCCTCCCAGTCACTCAATCCTCTCAGTCACTCAGTCCTCTCAGTCACTCAGTCCTCCCAGTCACTCAATCCTCACAGTCACTCATACCTCACAGTCACTCAATCCTCCGAAGTCACTCGGCACTCGGCACTCGGCACTCGCACTCGGTAGACTGCGCTCACTGGGGGTATGTACAGACTCTGGAAGGGCTCCTTCAGTCCAAGCGATATAACAATCCAATCATGGCATAAATCAGTCACTCATGATGTGGCATGCAGCCCGATCCCATAAATAATAATAATAATAATATATATATATATATATATATATATATAAAGCCAATATGGCCTGCTGCGGCATGCAGCCCGATCCCATAATCATCCACACAATCAGGCCCTCGGCCTCACTCAGTCATCAATCTTTCCAGTCTCCCGGGCTCACAATGTCATGAAAATCAGCCCAAAAATGATGATATGATGAATCAATAAATAGCAAAAGAGACTGAGAGATGATATGAAATGAATGCACATGACTGAGTTTTAAAATTTCAATTTAAACAAATTCAACAACAATATGACCTCTGTGGGTCTCAATAATACTGGCATATAGCCTCAACATGATTTTAACATGATTCCTAGCACAAGAGGTCTAGTACGTAGAGATTTCCATGATTTCAGATAAGTTCAGGTAACTACACAGTACCACAGGAATAACGGAATCACAGTTCACACGGTGCATGCCTACACGCCCGTCACCTAGCATGTGCGTCACCTCAACACCAAACACATAACATGTATAATTCATGGTTTATACCCTCAACTCCAAGATTAGAAGAGTTACTTACCTCAATCCGATCAAATTATTTATTCCAATAAATATTTTCCTCGTGATTCGGCCTCTGAACGCCTCGAATCTTAGTCAAAATAATTCGATACAATCAACACGAAGTATAGGAATCAATTCCATATGAAAATGCTAAATTTCACAATACAAATACGAAATTAATTCAAAAATAAATAGTGGGGCTCACATATCGGAATCCGACGAAACTCACAAAATCCGAACACTCGTTCCGATACGAGTCCAACCATACAAAAATTATCAAATTGCGACATAGGATTGACCTTCAAATCTTCATTTTACATTTTTTGAAGTATAAAAATCTGATTTTTCTTCCAAAAATTCACGAATTCATGATGTAAATGAATATGGAATCATGAAATATAATCAATATAGGATAAAGAATACTTACCCCAATGTTTATCCATGAAAATTGCCCAAATATCGCATACACCGAGCTTCATAAACTCAAAAAAGCGTAAAAATGGCAAGAACCCCGTTTTATAGACCCTCAGCTGTTTCGGGCGCCACAGGTAGCGTGGGACGCTGCCTGTGGCGCAGTTTCCAGTATCCCAAAATTCCCAGTGCCAGGCTAGCGCCCCAGGCTACCCTGGGCGCTCGCGGCGACGGGAAATCATCTCTGACACGGAAATAGGCATAACTCTCTCATACGATGTCCGAATTCAACGATGTTTTTTGCTATGGCTCCGTAATTTCAATATGGATCTAATGCTTCAATCAAAACTGAATTTGGAGCTCATTTTCTTAATGTTATACCACGTATTCTTGAAGAATCGACATCGAACATTTTAGGTTCGATGACGAAACATAGCAAATCAATCCGGAATGAACTCAAATTTTGTGTACAAGTCATAAATGACATAACAAAGCTATTCCAATTGCCAAAATATGATTCCAACCTTGATATCAAAAAGTCAACTCCCCGGTTAAACTTTCCAACTTTAAATTTTCTATTTTCGCCATTTCTAGCCGAATTTAACTACGAACTTCAAAATGAATATTCGAACGCACTCCTAAGTCCAAAATCACCATACGGAGCTATTGGAACCATCAAAACTCCATTCCGGAGTCTTTTGCACAAAAATTCAAATCGATCAACTCTTTTTATTTAAGCTTCTAAACAAGGATTGTTCTCTCAATTAAATCTCGAATCATCCGAAAACCAAAGCCGACAATTCACACAAGTCATAGTACACATTACGAAGCTGATCAAGACTTCAAATTGTTGAAAGGAACGTAGATGTTCAAAACGACAAGTCGGGTCATTACATTCTCCCCCACTTAAACATACGCTCGTCCTCGAACGTGCCAAATGTTGTTCCTAAACCTTCAAATCACTATTCCACCTTACCACGCACATACCCGGGGTGATCCCACGCCACCCTATTCCATATAGGCCTCACAACACTACATAATTGAATATCATTACTTTAACCTTAGTCAGTAAAACTTAGAACCCAATTTCCAACATTCAAAATTTCTTACAAGACTCGAGTCTCACTTCTACACACTGTATGAGTTTGATCAGCTGAATCAACCCATAACCATAACCATAACCACGGACATAATCACCTAACATATTACACAACTCGCATGCTCGTAGCACCATTCCTGATTACAGTGACTACTCCAAAACCAACCAAACACTAGTATTAAACCCATATCGAATCAAACCTTATCCCAAAACCTTCGTACATTATTGATAATAAAAGAAACACGCGAAATCAACAAGTCATGGAGCTCTCTCGCCCCAACCAGAACCATAATCGCTTTTTGAGCCGACTTTCAATATTATCCACCCGAACATACCGTAATCAAACCTGATAGTACCCATTCTAGGTCCAATGACCTTATATTACTAAACACAATTATTTCCACACACATGCCGCACCAATATAACTCAGAGCCACAACCCGTGCCATCTGTGCACCAATACGCAACAATTCAAATATACTCAGTCGTGAAAAATGACTCAAATGAGAGAACTGCCCAGCAAGATTAACAAGTACCGCCACAACGAAATGCTAAAAATTCATCATATACCATAGAACCATCACCCAATCCTAACACAAGGTTCATACCTTAACATAACTTAGCTGCAATGCGTGACCCTATCCAAACGCTGGTCCATATTATCTACCTCAAGTCACCCTGCTTAAAAATCAATAACGACAGAGAGCCAAATGATAAAAATGCCACATAAAACCTGAAAGAACATAACCATTCCGCAATCGATCATGCAATACCCAAATACTCATCACACTCAAATTCTACTATAAAGCTCAAATAGAACCACACTATGTGTGCACATAACCAATGAATCACAATTCCTCGTAGCATAAAGGAGTAACTCACATATCGTCTCAGAACATGAATAAGTTCAACATCAACCGAATGGCACATTCTTCGACAATAGTAGTATGGAGCCAACCAATCCGACTCGGTGTAGAATATGCATCTTAATTGGGCCTACCAATGGACCCCCAAATCAAATCTGGGCACCCACAAATAGACAAATAACCCTCCGAAAATTCATCGTGACTGATTCATAATACATCCTATCATCTGACTAGCTTCGACCAGACTTCACAGTCCGCAACCATGAAACAATCTACTCCTGAAACTCCCAAATTTCAAATTTATAGGACATGTAAATCATCATAACTGATCTCAATTCTAGCCTTCGAATGACTAACACATCTTTTATGCACGATCATTCCACAAGAAATACTCCCAAAATTCTTCCGTGCCACATAGCAAAAAAATTGAATATCAGCAGTTTATCAACCATGTGAGTACCACAATACTAATTATACATCTGTAAGTCAAAATACAATGCGCCTTCTGAAATTCGCCTCCTTCTCATACAACACCAAGTAGTAATAGTGTTCATCTAGTTATTTGGAACCGCCCATGTTGTCCAACATTCATTACCTTCTCTTCAAGACTGAACTGTCACCTTGTACGTATAAATCCTAATCCCGCACAACACACCACATCTATTATGCCATCATGTGACAAGCACATGAATCCCCATTATCAACTTTGAGTCACCAATAATTTACATACCCTTTTAGTTAGAAACTTTTCTCTTGCTTCTTTCCAGGAGGACATCATAATACATAACACGTTCTCCACACCAGTAAAAACCATCAAGAATACTTTGGAATCCATTTGCACAACCAAGCCATCAGGACTGAATCTCTCCAACTCAACCAAGCCACGTAGGTCACCAAACCCAAGAATATTGCCACCAAAACATCTGTAAAGTCTCACCACATCATAGGTAACCAAAAACCCGATCATACCATTACCGTATTTGGTCTATCCTACTACCCAGTCATTCTATTTTCTCCAAAGTCCCTTCCGAATTTGCCTCCAAATTGATACCCCTCCTTGCTAAAACACCACGATCTTTAAGCATAACTCACCCCACAACCTAACATAGAACCACAACGCCCTACGGCCCCTAAGCAATTGTACTCTTCTTAAGCAACTTCAAAACTACTACAACTGTAACCCTTACTCTAAGAATACCTTATGTGAATTTAAAAATTTTCTTCTTACCTTCCTTATACAAAAGTGTAGAACCATTGTCATACAGAATTCCTGCAAGTCCAGGCACCATCAAACGAAAATCTCAGATTTTATCCATACGCAAGTCCGGAAACATTCTCAATTGCTATATATAATTATCATACCCACTAGAATTTACTCAAAAGTCATCCACTCTCCTCAAATCTCAATTTCACCGCCCAAACGGGCTGAACTGCCTATGCTCAATTAGCATAACAACACCCCAAAGAAGTAACCATGCCTTAACGCAACCAAGCAAATTCATACAACGTGCACACTATATCCGTCACGAATAACAACTCAACTCATTACGTGATTTTCATATACTCATAAAGTGTAATGTAACCTGTATCCAGGAATTTCTTTACTCGAGTCATCCTCGATCTCAATCTCTGCAAGTCATAACCGATTCACATGTATGCCTCCAACCGAAACCAGTACAACACATAACTATGAAATCAAATCGTCAATAATAGGCTCCCCCACTTGGCTCAAACCCATAGAACAAAACATTCCATAACTCATAATATCCAAACTCTATTACTACCATAATACTGCAGTCATTTCAACGAAAATTCTTCACAAGCCTAGGTAACACAAACCATAAAAATACCTCAATTTATCTGTTAAACTCGCATTTATTCTCTTGACAGTCGAGTCGACTTTCTCACCCAGATTCGAATTCAAATCTCAACACATACCCTCCGCTGGTAGAAAAGGAACTCTCCACTCAATATTATAAGGAACACATCTACGTAGATTACTCTACAGGAGATAACCTACCTGCTTAACCTCAAATTGGCATCTTGTTATACCCTTTCACAACCATAATTACTACGCAATCACTTAATCTTTCTGAGTCCAAACTCATTAACAAGACATGAGAATTTAATTTGTCCCACAATTTAACAACGTGAAAGATCATTTAACACACTCATAACCCGAGACTATAAGTCACATCAAAACAGAAAGTAAGCACCAATAGTCCTTTTCACATCCCAAACAAACTCATCCTGTCATATTCAAACCATCTGGACACATTCTGTAGTCACATCATGCTCATCATATAGCAATTCTACTGTTCATCAAGCCACAAATTCCACTCATAGGGACACTACTGGACATATGAGTCCAAATGTATAAGTTCACACAACTGAAGCTACTGAGCCTAAGCTGCGGTCTAAATCTGGCCTCAAGTCCTCTAGACTGGCCTATCACCAGAACATAGAATACACATCTCCAACATCGGTCATGGAATCATAAGCAGGCGATGCACAGCTAATACCGAGTGCTTACATGCGCACACGAATGCGTGGAAGGAATTCAAAGAGTTATATTTCAAGCTAAATCAATTCCGCACGATAAGGAAAGAAAGATGGGAATTATCCTAAATGCCTTGTAGCCTCTCGAAGATAAGTATGGACGTCATCATACCGATCCACAAAACTCTACTAGACACTTGCTCATGACTTGTAGAACCTATGAACCTAGAGCTCTGATACCAACTTGTCACGACCCAAAATCCAACTAGCTGTGATGGCACCTAACCTCACCTGTTAGGTAAGCCAAATAACATAATCTGATTCAATTAATAATTAACCGACTATAATACACTCCCCAAGGACTGTTAGTACAAATCATGAGCTTCTAAGAATAGAGTATACAAAGCGGAAATGAAATAAATACATAGTCTGTTTGAATAATACATAAATAGAGCTTTTATAAATCTAAGGCTACCCTGAACAAGAGTCAGCTATAACAGGAATGCAGGTACATCTTCAAATCCCGCAACTATCGAGCACAGCAACAACAACAGCCAACATCTGTACGCAATGTGCAGAAGTGCAGTATGAGTACAACTGACCCCATGTACTGAGTAAGTAATAAACCTAGCCGTAGGTTGAAAGTAGTGACGAGCTTCCACCAAGGTCGGGTCCAAAACCAATAGTCCACCACAGTCCATAATAACGTAAAGCAAATAGTACTAGAAGTAATTCAGAGGAAAAATGCTCAGCCAAAATCATAATTTTCAAAAATAGTTCTTCCTTTCAAGTACATTAGTGAAACCCAAAATCGTTTATCAAAGTTGCCAAAAATATAAATAAGTTTGAAAACAATAATTATCTCAAAATCCTTTCAATAATAAATAAGATGTTTCATTTTCTTTCCACAAATCTAGTGGAAAATGCATCAATATGGCCATATGCCAATATGTGTGAGAAGTCATGAATGACGTGATACCGTACAGCATGAGGAAAATACATCTCTATGCATGTATGTCAAGTATGCATGTCAATGCGATGCACCTTAGTGATAAAATCATATGTATACTCTTAGAGTATCATTTCACTCAGTCCTCCCAGTCACTCAATCCTCTCCGTCACTCAGTCCTCCCAGTCACTCAATCCTCACAGTCACTCAATCCTCCTAATCACTCAATCCTCACAGTCACTCATGCCTCACAGTCACTCATGCCTCCCAAGTCACTCGCACTCGATAGGTACCTGCGCTTACTGGGGGTGTGTACAGGTTCTGGAGGGGCTCCTTCAGCCCAAGTACTATAACAAGCCAATCATGGCATAAATCAGTCACTCATGTTGCGGCGTGCAGCCCGATCCCATAAATAAAAATATATAAAAAGCCAATATGGCCTGCTGCGGCGTGCAACCCGATCCCACAATCATCCTCACAATCAGGCCCTCGGCCTTACTCAGTCATCAATCTCTCCAGTATCTCGGGCTCACAATGTCATGAAAATCAGCCCAAAATGATGATATGATGAATTAATAAATAGCAAAAGAGACTGAGAGATGATATGAAATGAATGCACATGACTGAGTTTTAAAATTTCAATTTAAACAAATTCAACAATAATATGACCTCTGTGGTTCTCAATAATACTAGCATATAGCCTCAACATGATTTTAACATGATTCTCAGCTCAATAGCTCTAGTACGTAGAGATTTCCATGATTTCAGATAAGTTCAGGTAACTATACAGTACCACAGGAATAATGGAATCACAGTTCACACGGTGCACGCTCACACGCCCATCACCTAGCATGTGTGTCACCTCAACACCAAACACATAACATGTATAATTCAGGGTTTATACCTCCAGCTCCAAGATTAGAAGAGCTACTTACCTCAATCCGATCAAATTCTTTATTCCAATAAACATTTTCCTCGTGATTTGGCCTCCGAACGCCTCGAATCTCAGTCAAAATAATTCGATACAATCAACACGAGGTATAGGAATCAATTCCATATGAAAATACTAAATTTCACAATACAAATCCGAAATTAATTAAAAAATCAATAGTAGGGCCCACATATCAGAATCCAATAAAACTCACAAAATCCGAACACACGTTCCGATACGAGTCCAACCATATAAAAATTATCAAATTCTGACATCGGATTGACCTTCAAATCTTTATTTTACATTTTTGGAAGTATAAAAATCTAATTTTTCTTTCATAAATTCACGGATTCATGATGTAAATGAATATGGAATCATAAAATAAATCAATATAGGATAAGGAATACTTACCCCAATGTTTATCCGTGAAAATCGCCCAAACATCGCCTAAACCGAGCTCCATAAACTCAAAAATGAGTAAAAATGGTAAGAACCCCGTTTTATAGACCCTCAGCTGTTTCGGGAACCACAGGTAGCGTGGGGAGCTGCATGTGGCGCAGTTTCCAGTATCCCAAAATTTCCAGTGCCAGGACTAGCGACCCACGCTACCCTGGGCGCTCGCGGCGACGAAAAATCTTCTCTGACACGGAAATAGGCATAACTCTCTCATACGATGTCCGAATTCAACGGTTCTTTTTGCTATGGCTCCGTAATTTCAATACGGATCTAATTCTTAATCAAAACTGAATTTAGAGTCCCTTTTTCTTAATGTGATACCACGTATTCTTGAAGAATCGACATCGAACATTCTAGGTTCGATGGCGAAACATAGCAAATCAATCCGGAATAAACTCAAATTTTGCGTACAAGTCATAAATGACATAACAAAGCTATTCCAATTGCCAAAATATGATTCCAACCTTGATATCAGAAAGTCAACTCCCCGGTCAAACTTCCAAACTTTAAATTTCCTGTTTTTGTCATTTCAAGCCGAATTTAACTACGGACTTCAAAATGAATATTCGGACGCACTCCTAAGTCCAAAATTACCATACGGAGCTATTGGAACTATCAAAACTCTATTCCGGAGTCGTTTGCACAAAAAGTCAAATCGATCAACTCTTTTCATTTAAGCTTCTAAACAAGGATTATTCTCTCAATTAAATCCCGAATCATCCGAAAATCAAAGTCAACAATTCACACAAGTCATAGTACATATTAAGAAGCTGATCAAGACTTCAAATTGTCGAAAGGAATGTAGATGTTTAAAACGACAAGTCGGGTCGTTACAGTGTGGAATCAAGACAAGAGAAATCAAGTCAACATTCAAGTTAAAATGATTCCTACTGAATGTGTACATTTCACAATTGTGGGTGCCAATGTATTTACCCACAACCCATATATTTGTTTTCAACTTCCTCGCATGCAGCATACAATTACAACCTTGAAACCATCTATGACAAATAACCTTGTATACTTCCAGAGATGACTCATGAACCACGATCTCATGATACTCTTTTATGCTGTACATTCCTACCACCCTGCTTAGGTGCGCTTTATCAGCAAAAAGCATGTCCTTTGACAGCAATGTTGCTCTAGATTCATCCCACATTGTTGTCCGAATTTCGTCAAGATCCCTTGTGAGGGAATCCACAACTGGCATACTTGGCAAATGATCAAGGTAGGGAATCTCCTTGAATGAAACGGCACATGGGACTCGTACACTCTTGGTTTAACGGGAGGTGGAGCATGCTCCCTCGTCAAATCAGGTTCAGCATTCTCGTCCTCATCATTATCACCCTTATCGGGGAAGGGTGTGTCATCTCCAGACTCATCAGCATTGTTGTCATAATCACTATTTTATTCCTGACTCTGCGCATCTGCCAGATCCCGATTATATATGTTGTCTTCGGGCAATTGAGTAAGGACAAGACATTCAAGTTGCTCGTTTTCACTACACAACCAATAAAATAATGAGTTTCTCAAATTCATCCAAACTTTACATATATACTTTATCACCTCACTTACAAATCATAATATGTTGATATCCCATGATACACATTATCCTGTTGATGATGACTCCCGAATGGACCACCATAATCCAAATACACCAAAACTAGGCATATTCCAACTAGCAGTTAGTTCATAACTTGTAAAATTCATATATGGTTGGTACCCCTTGTGTAATATATGAGTGTTAATACAAATTTAATACATAAAAATAAACATCGTAACACAAAGGAAAATTGAAGTTTACCACTCGGCTTGTGGATTATGTAAACTAGGGTAGAAATTATTTCTTTGTTCCTCATTCGCCCGCGGAGATAAGTTTAGATCAGGCCAAACTCTTTTACTCGGAACCTGTTCCGCTAAAACTGCTCCAAAATAACCACCCGATGATTGAGAGATATCCCTACTTTGCGAATCCTCATTATTGCGAATGTTTTCAGCCTTGACGTACATTTCCAACATTTTTATTACAAGAAATTTCCGGTGTTCATCTGGAGTCCTCAAAAAATCTTTCAGAGTTTCATCGTCTTCGATGTTAAACTCAGCATAGCAATCAACCCCTTGCGGAGTAACAGAATACGGATATCTTTCGGTTACTTTAATATTCACCGAACGTTTACTCACACTCATTTTTTTTACATAACAACGATACCAATGTATCGTACTCCATTATAAGTGGCAACTTAACATGACATTGTGGAGAATAACTATGGCGTAGTGAGTTATTCTCCACCACAACCTCACCCTCCCCCCTCCCCCAATATAATGAAACCCTAATTTTTCGCTCTTCGAACATTATGACAAAATGCAAAATAACTTAACTAACAAATATTTAACGAACAAATATTTCGAAAGACTTGAAGGATCCTTAATGGATTTTTACTAAATCTTAAAACTCCTTAAATAAGGAAAAAATCAGTCCGGGGGTTCAATTATTTGATGTATAGCGCCTTAAATATGCGCGCTATACCCCTATGAATTATTGGTGTGTCAGTTAAGTGCAAAAGAATTATTGGTGGGCTCAACATTTATGTATAGTGCGGTATATATGCGCGCTATACATATAGCGCGGCTATTCACCGTGCTATACCTTAACGGACAAACGTGTTGTTAAGATATAACGTGGTGAATTACCGCGCTATATATATAATGATGCCTAATTTTTTTTTATCTAGTTTGATCGCTTGAGTCCAAAAATACAACAATTAGGTTTCGGACTCTGATTGATTGGGTGCTTCAGTCTTCATGTCAAAAGAATTAGAATTTTGTGTACGAAAGAAAGGTCGCTTATCTAACAAACAAATGATCCTAAAATAAAAATTAAAAACGAAAAGGCAAGAAAGTACTATGATTAATGGAACATAATATAGGAATGTGTACTGAGAAATTCTTAAATACAACTAAGACTTTATTTTCTCGCTGAAAAAAGGCATTGATCACCTCTTTAGAATTATATAAAATACTTCTTGTTATTACTTTTTAGAAATTGATAGGAAAAGTAGTGTGGTGACCAAGAGGCTATCGTTTGAAAGGTAAAAAATTACTCGCAACTAAGCAAATGAATGAAAGATATGTCAAGGCATATATATAAGCTTTTATGCGCTAAGCCGTTAACTATGGTTAACTAATACTCACTTGAATTTGTGACTCTTGCCGTTAGACAAGTATTAGCACCCGTGCGAATGCGCGGACACTAATTATGTCAAATATTTAAATTATTTAAATTATATATAAATAATTTTAAAATTTAAACTTTCTCGGTAATATAGGTAATCATTGGATATTAATAAAAAATACTACATGAAAAAAAATTAACCACTTCTTTTATTTTTCTTTTTTGATACTATTATCGTCGGTGTCATTGGATCATAAAGATAGTCAGGAAGCAAAATAATAATTCATATTTATGGCAAAACAATCAAATGTTGAGACTATGAATGATTCTTTGGATTCGACTTGACTCTTTTACTATTACTTGAACTCTTATTTGGTGTATTGATATCTCTTAAAAAATATTTCTTTTTTAAAATTTCAGTTTCTAAAACTTTATTTTTCAATAATAAATATTTTTATAATAATATAAGTGGCATTATTATACTTAATTCAAAACTCATTTTAGTTGGCTATCTAAAAATTTAAAAAATTCTTCAGCCAGTGAATTTTATTTTTTCCAATATGACTCCATTTTGATATTTGACATTAACCATGTTAAATATCTGAGTTATTTGAATTATATGTAAATAACATTAAAATTTAAACCTTCTAAATAAATTAATTAAAAACACTACATGAAAAAAGACTAACATTTTCTCAAATGTCGTAGTGATAATTTTATTTTTGTATTATCCTCACTGGTATCATTGGAACCTAAAAATAGCCGCAAAGCGAAATAATAACTTATATTTATGGCAAAGCACAAAGGTTGATACAATATAAACGATTATTTGATTACACGTGACTCTTTTAATACGACTTGAACTCTTATTAAATATGATATTATCTTTTAAAAAATATTTCTATTTTAAAATTACAATTTATAAAACTTTATATATATTTCAATAATGATTATCTTTATAATGATGCAAGTGAAGATATTATCCTTAATTTAAAGTTCACTTTAATCGGCTATCTAAAAATTTAAATAATTCTTTAGCCAGAAAAACTTTATTTCAGTATGACTCCATTTTAAGTTTATCGATATCTCTAGCCACGAATTTTGAATTTTTAATACCCTATATATACAAAAATTTTGTTCTTTGAATCATTAAATGTTAAATTAGTTGATTGTTATTATATAACACTGCATATATTATCTAAAAATTGCCAAGTAGTTTATTTTTCGACACCATACTTGGCTTAACTTCAATGCAAACTACTCAAATTGCATTTAAATTCAAATTCGAATATCATATCAGTTTGTTAGTAATAGTGATTTTTTAAAAACAACACACAATGTAAATAAAAAAAATATTCTAAGATATCATTATCTTATAATCTATGTATAGCCAAAGTTTTGTTATTTGTTTAATATCCATTTATACAAATTGACTCTTCAAACAAATTTTCTTCAAAAAGAAAAAAAATAACTTTGTTTAATATTGACTGATATTTGTGATGTTTCTTTTTCCAGCATGTATGTCTACTTCATTATATATGTAAGTAAACTTGTATTCAATTTTTAAACTCATTTTTGTTATTTGGATAAACATAGACGTGTACCCTATATATTACATTTATTTTAAAAGAAATTCGCTTTATTCAAATCTAGCTATATTGTTTTAAAGAACTATAATTATAGGGTTTTAAATGTGAAAGAGTTTTATAGTTATATGGAATAGTTTTTTTTTTCAGAGGTGAAGTAGTATTTAAATAATTAGAAAATATAACAAAAGTTCTTAACATGATTGCATATGATCATTAACCTAATTAAGTAGATAACATGATAAAAAAAAAGATAAACTTTTATTTATAATTTAAATTTAAATTTTAAAACTTTATCTATAAATTTAAAATTATCTTTTAATTATATATATATATATATATATATATATATATATATATATATATATATTATTTTGTATAAACATCGGGTGCGAATTAGTATTTGTCCAAATTAAATCAACTTAGACAAAACAAGAAAGGACTTGGAACAATACACGAGGAGGGTTAGACTCTAATCACTATTTGTCCAGTTAAGTGCTCCTACTAAAAATGTAAGGGGATTTTTTCGTTCCTATACAATATTTGAAACTTATTTACCAAAATTGTCCTAGATTTGCATATTACCCACCTTAACTGAAGTTTGCTTATAAAAAATATACAATCCATCATTAGTGTCTTAAATTAAGGTATTTAGTTACACTCTTTTCTTTTCTTTTTTCTCCTCTCCTCTTTTCCTTTTTCTTGCCGCTTACTCGGTTACATCTTCCCGGCTCTAAATTTTGCAGCGTAGTTTGCTTTTTCGATCAATCTTTTGTCTTTGTATTGTGACTGCACTGTTATCTTCCCTCGTAATAACGAAAGAAAAAAGGGAACTTTGCATTTGAGGAGACATGGGGTTGATTATCCAAAGGCTCTCTTGTTCACCTTTACCTTTTCAATCAATTTGTTTTTTGTATTTGTGAGTTCTCCTTATCATTGGCAACTCTGAACGCTGCCCGTAACTGAAATTTGCAGCGAGTAATGCATGCAAAACTAAATTTTTTCTTTGGCCCAATTTTATTAGGAGAAGTAGATCTGGTTGCCCATCTTGCAAATTCCCAGTAAACATAGGAATTTCAATAACATACATTGATATGTACTCTGAACTATAGTATATATGATTATTACATGAGGGCTTCGATTAGATCAATGATGGTAAATATATAACGGCATGGTACAACATACAAATTAAAAATAAATTTTGTACAAATTTAATACATCTACAATAAAATATAAATTAAAAATAAATTATATAGTATACAACTTATTATAATTTATCTACAACTTTCATACATCATTTTTACTCAGTTAAATACAACAATATCATACAACTTAAATATAATTTTTATATAAATTTTATAAAATATATCTTTTGTATATTTTGTATCTGATTTACACATAGTAAAAATATATTTTATACAACTAATTATATATTATACAACTTATCTACAACTTTCATACATTATTTCTACCTAGTTATATACAACTACAATATCATACCACTTAAATATAATTTTTATATAAATTTTATATAATATGTCTTTTGTATATTTTGTATCTGATTTATACATAGTAAAAATAAATTCCATACAACTAATTATATATTATACAACTTTCATACATTATTTCTACCTAATTGTTACAACTACAATATCATACAACTTAAATATAATTTTTATACAATATTGTTCAACTTTCATACAATATTTAAATAAAAAATATATATAAACAACATAATATAATTTTTTTATAATTTTACTACAACTTTACTACAATTTCATAAGTATAACGTATGTCATGTCTTCTTCTTCTTCTTCTTCTTCTTCTTCTTCTTCTTCTTCTTCTTCGAGTTTCAATCTGAAATTCAGCCAAAATCAAGTCTAATCTTTATCAAAACACCCTCAAAATTGAGATATAAACTCCAAATAATATTTTCAATTGTTTGCAACAACACCCAATCCAAACAAATAATGGTTTTTGAAAACCCAAATTCGAATTCAAAGCTTCAAAGCTTTTTAATGGCTGCCAATGGTGGAGAGTCAAACACCTTCAAAATTTATTGATTGACAATTTCAGTTTTAACACTAATTGTGCAACATTACTGGAATTTGAACACCAATTATGCAACACCTTCATCTCTACATTACTGGAATTTCAATAAGCATGGAATTGCTGCTCTCTTTTTCTTTGCTCTATATTACTGGAATTAGGGATTGAGAATTAGAGAGAGACGTAGAGAGAGAGAGAGAGAGAGAGAGAGAGAGAGAGAGAGAGAGAGAGAGAGAGCGCATGAGAGAGAGAATAAGGATGGAAAATAATTGATTCATAATATAAAGGGATACTCATTTAATTCCTAAAGTGTATATAATTAGTAAATTTGTATATAAGATGTAATTAAATTGAAACTTGAGTAGGGAGGGTAATAAAGTTTCAAATAATATATAGGAATGTAAAAATTACAAATGTAAAATGGATCGCATAAACTTTGAGTTGTGTTGGAGTTTGTTGGACCCAATACGTTGTGGTGCTTGACTAAAAGTTTTGTAGTCCTAACTACTTTGTTGCGTATTCACTTTGGGCCTAACTTCACTGTAGGCTGCAATTGAGTTCTTAAAATGGATGTATGGGCGTTTTCATTAGACCCATTTCCTACAAAGTCATTTGAATGAGCCCATTTGTCCAACTGTGATATAGCCCATTGGGCCAAATTGGACCTCTACTGTCCACTTAGTATAGCGGCTCTAAAAAATAATAGCCAACAAAATATATATACTATTATATATTAATATCTAATATACATGTTTTATACATATTTTACAGAGTTGGCTAGCTAAGATAACTGTGTTGTCTTCTGAGGCTGCTATGACTGTGAGAACCTATTGTAAAGAAAATTTAATATTATTAGTTGGACTTGATTGATAAATCATACTTTCATTCTTTTATTGCTTCTGAATACTCGAATTAGCCTCAGATACTTTATTAAATTACTTTTAACGCTACTTTTTAGGAGTTTGAATCAATTTTTAACTGTTAATGACATAAGAGTTTGACTCGAATTCGCGTAATGTACAGTAAATCCTTATTCTATTTTACATTATCCTCAGATTTAATTTTCGGTCATTTCCTATATCAAGTAGAGTCAAAGAAATAGATAATTGAAAGTTTGAAAAGAAAAAATATAATGTTTCTGTCCTTGTAAATGTTAACAGCTTAAAGTCATAAGCTGACCAGTCAACAAAAAAAGACCCTCCGTTCCCTCTTGCTACGTTTATTTTGCTTCCCTGATCGAAACTTCCAAGCCATGATAAGGACTTTAATTTTTTATTTTGTTTTTCTAATATAATGGTGTGAGTGGTGTCAATTTGCATGCATTTCAATTACAATCACAATCAGACCTCTTTATAAAAATCATTATTTATAACAATATTTCATTATAACGGTCAAGTTTTCTTTGAAATCAAACTTTTATGTTATGTTATATTATATGTTTACTATAACAACACTTCATTATAGCAGTCAAAAATATTTCGGAACAAACGAGACTCTTATAGAGAGGCTTGACTGTATTTCATCGATACGGTGATGTGTACTACCTTCTACTAGTATAAGTAAATAATATATATTCTAATTTTTAGATAATGACACTCTTTCTTTCTGAGAGAAAAGGAAAAAAAAATGGAAAAATAATACCTTAATAACATACCTTAGAAGTGGAGAAGAATTGTAAAGTACTGTTACTAAAGAAGTAGTAATAAGTAATAACTTTTACGTTCAATATTTAATGTGGTTTTTTAAAAGCGAAAACTTGAGGTGATTTTTGCTTCAAACTAGTGAAAAAGAGTTTCATTATTTTTGCAAAATTATTTTAAAACCAATCATCGACAAAGAAGAGTTAATTTTATGTTTTGCAAAAACTATAAAACTTTAAAAGCATGAGAGAATTTTTTAAAAAGTCAAACAAAAATAAGTAAAACTTAAAGTAGCAACTAAATGATTCTGGAAATTCTTGCGAAGAAAATTGTCACGACCCAAACCGATGGGCCGCGACGGGCACCCGGTACCTTACTCAACTGAGTACCAACATAACGTATTTTTTCGTATCATACTATCATAGATAACTGAGTCGGAGAGGCTGCCGTGAGATAGGTAGAATACAACATGTAATACCAACTTATATATAAGACATATGGCCTATAAGATCAAAATAACCACTCGTACACTAAACATAGGCCAACAAGGTCATACAATCTTTTACGTACATGACATCTCTCTACAAGTCTCTAAGAATACATAATTGTCATAAAGGTAGGGACAGAGCCCGCTCATACCAAACAATACACATCTAAATCATACTGACCAAACAAGCAACTCCGGAGCAAATGGAGTGCACCAACATCTTCCGCCGAGCTGATCGCCTACTTGGAGGACTCTCGACCTGTCTATCGAGACCTGCGGGCATGAAACGCAGCGTCCCCAGGCAAAAGGGACGTCAGTACAAATAATGTACCGAGTATGTAAGGAAATATACTGAAAGCTGAAACTGAACTGATAATATAATAACTGAAAGTAACTAGGAGTCAAAGATAATCTGAAGATATACTCACCTGCTGATATTGACTCAACTCTCTCAATATAGTAAGTAAAATAGGTGTTCGGCCCTATAAGGCTCGGTATATATATAACTGCTCAGCCATAGTAGGCTCGATCATAGGCGCTCGGCCATACTAGGCTCTGTATCTCGACCAACTGGGCTCGCTCATAGGCGCTCGGCCACAGCAGGCTCGGTATATAACTTACCATCTAATAAGAGGTTGCCCAATAGGGGCCTGTCTATCTATTATAGCTCGATGGTAATGAAAATACTGTAATACTGTATATATAGGTTCTCTGCTCTCTTGACTGGAAGAAGACAATACTCAATTAAATATGAAGTCCCGATAAGGAGAATACTATAATTTATGAGACTAGGATAATGTATATAAATTCTGGAGTATGAACTTCTCTTTATGCCTCATTATCAAACACATATAATTATGAGATCATGCCAAAATGAAGGAAGGGCTTAACCTTAACATACCTCGAGTAGAAAAAAATTCGTGTGATATTCTTGAGAAGGATTACGCCGTACTCTCTTAGAATCGAAAAATTCCGTTACTATTATATTATGGAGTGACTATCGTCCTTGGCTTTTGTATTCTGTATAACTCATTTGCCAAATGAATTTTGGTATTCATTCAAGATAAGTGTTTTTGGTTTTGCATTTGTATAACCCACTTACGAAATGGATCCTTGGTATTCATTCAAGATAAGAGTAGGGATAAGTATTATGTCTCGTCTTTCTATGTGTTTGCAAGGAGTGTATTAGAAGATTATCCATGTGTCATCTTAATTAATTGTCCAAAGTCAAGTCATATCCAATCCTCCTCTACTTGCTTCCATGTGGGGGGCTTTGTCCCCACCTACAATTATCCACAAATCCTTAATTATATGGTTAATCTCTCATTAAACCAACAATTAACTAATTACTCAAGTAATTAAGAATTATCTCAAATTACTTAAAATACTACTTATTTTTAATACACTTTATACCTCATACTATCATGGTCATATGATACCTTGTATGGCACTAGTCCATAAATACGGGGTATTATAGCTTGGACCGTATTTTATCCCAACATGTCAAACTTCGACGAAATTTATTTTCTTCAATTTGCTTACCCTCTCACTTTCACGAATTTACTTATCCCTTGTTTGAAATAGCATAATACTTATAATCCCAAAATAATCTCATTCCCGAGCTTACGTCGATTAACTTATGACGTAAATTTAAGGTACAAAAAATATGGGGAGTAACATTATTCCCCCCTTTGGAACATTCGTCCTCGAATGTTGACTAATGCACTTATCATTCTCATACCCCATAGCTCTTGCGAATACTTTAATATTTTCCTTGCCATTTAGGCAACTGTTCTTTGAATAAATCCAAGGACGGGGGCCCCCCCCCCCCCCCAGTCCTCTTTCTCATACCACGACTTTCCTCCTGCTCTTAGCCAATCTCTAGGCCTCACTTTGTGAACATATACAAAATTATATCAAGTTATCCCTCTGGGCGTCATTAGCTTTACTACATCTAAGTAGGCCATACTATACCATAACTCTTACTTCGATTTATTGTTACTGAGGTCTGCAACCAAATTTCAGGTTACTCTTGTTGCTTATCCTATATGCATAAAGCTAAGTCTTTTAATGCTTCCTCATTACTGTTCATCTTAAGAATGATGACCTAATCTCTGCTTATACTTTGTGACTTTTGTCCATCCATTATGAGTCACCTCAATATTGATCTACAATATACCACTGATAACTTGAAACTTCTTACATAATACATTAGCACTAGGGCTATGTTGCATCGAGGAATATTTGAAGTGATTTTCCTGATCCACTTAGAGGCGATATTGTACTTCAATAATCGTATTTTATAGCATCCCAATGTGATTCACCTTACGTGGGTATATTAATTCCGTACAATCCATGAAATCCTCTTCAAATCATTACTTAATCGAAGGTCTAAACGTCATCCTTCATCTAAGACAATTACACCTTCATTCTACAACCACGCCAGCATTCTATCTCTTCTAAATGCTACTAGTCTTAGATTCCTTTGAGTTCATTCAGGCTATACTGAGCTTTCTATAACTTAGAGAAGCCATCATCTATCTTGTTTTCATGGGCTTAATCCCGAGGACTCATCCGTTTCTCGTTACCTTCTCACTCGCCCTTTCTTGTCCTTACTCCTGTTTTCTTAAGATCTTGTCGCTCTATCCTACTTTAGCATGCGATCTACACATATCCATTTATACTACTCGCAACCTTACTTCAACTTGCTTGCACCATAGATTTCCTTATGTTATTCTGGAACATCAAGCGAGACATTACATCGTATCTAACTCTTCTTTACTCTCTTGACTAGGTCTCTCGGTACCTAGAAACCATAGGCTAGAAGATATACCATCAATGACACTGCTATCATTCCTAGATATAGAATCCCAACGCTTCTAGTCTTTTATCTGAAGTATGGATTGTTCGCAACCTTCTGTATTTGAGTATCTCGTACGTTGTTCACCTTTACCTTACTTACCTTAAAAATCTCGCCTCACATCTTCCATCTCTTTTATGACCTCCCTTCCACATAGGTATAATTCGCATCCACGACTTGAAGCTCTATTATAATACTTGCACCTCTGGTGCATACACAATCCATTGGGAGCTTCATACTGACTTCTTATGAGGCCGGTACTCTTCTAACTAGCTTTCTCGTAAAGCCGTTATGGAATACGGTTGTTGTACTATCTCTCTTCTACCTCTGATATTAAGGGTGATTCTGCAATATTTTTAATCACGATTTCTATAATTTCCTGGGTCCAATAATCAGACTCCTGATTTACTTGGTTGATGTAACTCTTTAGTTTCCTCTTCCTTCTGATCAGCCTTTATGTAGGCTTAAGCTATCTTCAAATTTACGGCTCCTGGTATTAGTTATTACTTTAGCCTTTCATGGGCGCTATGGAATATCCATGATACAATCTTCTGGCCATTCAATCCTTTGTCTATGCCCTAAGCTCAATTCCTTCTTTTAACTTATACCGGAGTCTTCTAGGGTTGTATGAATGTCAACATATATCCTGCATGGATATCACTCTGAAGTCTTAAGTGCATAATCCCTTTTGTTCCTTATGAGCTTCCTTTAAACGTAAACTATTACTTTTCCTGGTCTTTCTGCCCCTCTGTTGTGTGTATACTTAGCTTATCTTAGTTCCCACACATGCCGAAATTTTTGTGCAACTCACATGGTCTCGAATATTACTTTTGGTTTCATTTCCCGCTCATTAGATCCGATAGGTGCCACTTTCTTATGGAGTGTATACAATGTTGTAGTGAGAGTATCAGACTGCTATTACAAGACCATTCCTTCTTCAAGTTACTATGCTTAGGTTGAAGCCTTCTTCCTTATTTCCTCAGCTAGTCTTTCGTTGTCGTACGTAGGGAGGACCCTCTGACTCTTATAAAGCTGTGAGCTTATTATATCGTATACTTGACGGAATTTTTGATGCTCTTCCTCGCCTATAATTATTCGTAGTTACTTATTTTCATGCCCTTGTGCTTGTAGGGTTGCTCCGGAACTGAAGTTTTGACTGTCTTCTCAGTGATACTATCTTTTATTTCCATAATATTCATACGGTACCTTTAACTACCCCAAATCTTGTCTGAATATTTCCCAAGGGTCACGATGTCGTATCTGCGAGACTGAATTCCCCATGTTGGGGTTCACTATGTTCATCTTGCACAATCTATTGATTTGTCTGTGTCCTCTTATTTAGCCATAACTTTGCTCTTACTTAATCAACTACTAACTACTCGTTGGCCCATTCTCATATCAATATTCCGCGTAATCTTTCTTGGGTTATTTTCTTTGTCTTAACTTACGTCTCGCACTGGTTCCTTATCTATCAATAACATCTCGGGTAGGAACCCTTACTTTCTCTCCTTGACGTCGTGCTTGCATAATGTTCTAGAATCTTAGCATATCTGTAGGATTTGAATGAGTACAATCTCATCCCTTTCTCATTTTTTTTTTATCACATTCTTCCTTATCATTCCAGAGTTACTAGAAACACTTAATTATGACTTAACGCCACATCACACCATATCCCCTCCCTTAGGGGAGCACTAAGATTTAGTGTTGCGATGATCTACGTATAGATGTTTTACCTTTTTATCTTTGGTATCTTTTCATATTATCGATGATCCTTACTCGCCTCGCGGTAATCCTTCTGTACCAAGGATAACAAAATTCCTCACTCGCGAGGGTGACACTTAGTGTAACCGGCACATACAGTCCCTTAAGCTTAACTTTGCTCACCTTGCTTGTTTTTGGGAAGCGTCTTCTTGAATGGCCTTTAAAGGGTATTGTTCTGTCCTCCATTCTATTATCGTCGGGATGCAATCTCTGAAATTCTCATGATGCCGACTATTACTCAGTCCCTAGTTCATGTTTAGTTTACCTTGTTCATCAGTCCATACTGATTTCTATTACTCTGGGGTCTAACTTTTCTTTCTGGTAGTCGCATTGGAGTCACAAACTTATTTCTCGAAATGAGGATATGACCTTATGGCCTATACTCTTTTGTTGTCTCAAGGCCTGTCACCTCTCATCTTTTCCTTCACTTGACTATAGACTCTGTAATACTGTCATCTTTTGATCTACCATTGTCATCCATGTATCATATCTTACTCATAATGCTTTATTAACTTATTTCTTATTTCCCACTAATATTTATGTCTATCACTTTATTCTGAAAACTCGAACAAGACATTCTTTTGTTCTTAGCTCCCCTTTGTTCCATCCAGTGGCTCTTCGGGTTGCTTAATGTTCTCGCTCTACTAGGGACGCGAGCCACACTAAGGTAATATTTATTCCTTCCGGGCTTTCAGTGCCTATCTTTTGGGAAAAAAATTGATCATGCTAGTATTCATATCTAATTGTAATATTTTATAGTGCACCATCTGAGTGCCTCACAAGGAGATCTATCAGCACCTTTGTAATATCCTTCGGAAATGTCAACTAACACAAACAATTCATTCACCATTTTGGGTTACTCTAACCCAGCCAGATCCTGATATCCCGTCCTTTTCTTAAACTACACATGTTAGCCCCCAATAGGGTATAACTGAGATGGGTGTGGCCAATTATATATACCTTTGTTATTGTTGAAGGTAACTCAAAAGGCTTATATTTCTCTTCATGAATGGTAAATAATGATAATCTTCACTAGCTGGGTACCTCGTACCCTCCTTTATCTTGCTTCTTTTACTTGTTGAAACTTGTATCTATCTTCTGAATCTCTCATTGCCTTTCACCATAGATGTGGATAGATATTCCTGCCTTAAGGCTCCTTATCAAAAGGCTTACACGTCTTAGTACACCCATGATCTGCTGAAGACCTTATATTTATCTATCATAAGTATCATGCAAAATCGAGTTCCTCTAACTTAACTCTTACCCAGCTGTATCTCTTACCAACCATCTTTTTGGATGTTGGTATCGTTGTATTATGAATAAGATAGAGTTTAGGAAATTGAGTTCCTACAACTGAGCTCTACCACACGATCTAGAGTAAGAAGAAAAAGTGACAGTCCTAAATGTCATGTAGCCTCCTGCTTATAAGTGTTGTGTACGACGCACCCATACACAATACTCTACTACACACGGCTTGTAGACTCCCTATGACAGAACTGCTCTGATACCACTTTTGTCACGACCCAAACTGATAGGCCGCGACGGGCACCCGGTACCTTAATCAACCGAGTACCAACATAACATATCTTTTCGTATTATACTATCATAGATAATTGAGCCGGAGAGGCTGCCGTGAGATAGGTAGAATACAATATGTAACACCAACTTATACATAAGACATATGGCCTATAAGATCAAAATAACCACTCGTACACTGAACATAGGCCGACAAGGCCATACAATCTTTTACGTACATGACATCTGTCTACAAGCCTCTAAGAATACATAATTTTTATAAAGGTAGGGACAGAGCCCGCTCATACCAAACAATACACATCTAAATCATACTGACCAAACAAGCAACTCCGAAGCAAATGGAGTGTACCAATATCTTCCGCTGAGCTGATCGCCTACTTGGAGGACTCTCGACCTGTCTATCGAGACCTGCGGGCATGAAACGCAGTGTCCCCAGGCAAAAAGAACGTAAGTACAAATAATGTACCGAGTATGTAAGGCAATATACTGAAAGCTGAAACTGAACTGATAGTATAATAACTGAAAGTAACTGGGAGTCAAAGATAATCTGAAGATATACTCACCTGCTGATATTGACTCAACTCTCTCAATATAGTAAGTAAAATAGTTGTCCGGCCCTATAAGGCTCGGTATATATATAACTGCTCTACCATAGTAGGCTCGCTCATAGGCGCTCGGCCATACTAGGCTATGTATCTCGGCCAACCGGCTCGCTCATAGGCGCTCGGCCACAACAGGCTCGGTATATAACTTACCATCTGATCAGAGGTTGCCCAATAAGGGCCTGCCCATCGATTATAGCTCGATGGTAATGAAAATACTGTAATACTGTATATATAGGCTCTCTGCTCTCTTGACTGGAAGAAGACAATACTCAATTAAATATGAAGTCCCGATAAGGAGAATACTGTAATTTATGAGACTAGGATAATGTTTATAAATTCGGAAGTATGAATTTCTCTTTATGCCTCTTTATCAAACACATGTAATTATGAGATCATGCCAAAATGAAGGAAGGGCTTAGCCTTAACATACCTGGAGTAGGAAAAAATCCGTGTGATATTCTTGAGAAGGATTACACCGTACTCTCTTAGAAATCGAAAAATTCTGTTGCTATTATATTATGGAGTGACTATCGTCCTTGGCTTTGTATTCTGTATAACTCATTTGCCAAATGAATTTTGGTATTCATTCAAGATAAGAGTTCTTGGCTTTGCATTTGTATAACCCACTTACGAAATGGATCCTTGGTATTCATTTAAGATAAGAGTAGGGATAAGTATTATGCCTCCTCTTTCTATGTGTTTGCAAGGAGTGTCTTAGAAGATTATCCATGTGTCATCTTAATTAATTGTCCAAAGTCAAGTCATATCCAATCCTCCTCTACTTGCTGCCACGCGGGGGGCTTTGTCCCCACCTACAATTATTCACAAATCCTTAATTATATGGTTAATCTCTCATTAAACCAATAATTAACCAATTACCCACGTAATTAAGAATCATCTTAAATTACTTAAAATACTACTTAATTTTAATACACCTTATACCTCATACTATCATGGTCATATGGTACCTTGTATGGCACTAGTCCATAAATACAGGGTATTATAGCTTGGATCGTATTTTATCCCAACATGTCAAATTTCGACGAAATTTATTTTCTTCGATTTGCTTACCCTCTCACCTTCACGAATTTACTTATCCCTTGTTTGAAATAGCATAATATTTATAATCCCAAAATAATCTCATTCCCGAGCTTACGTCGATTAACTTACGACGAAACTTTAACGTACAAAAAATATGGGAAGTAACAAAAATGTTTTAAAAAACGCATTAAGGATAGTGGCAGAGCTAAATTCTTAATAAATATCGATGAATTCGTAATTTAAAAGGACAATGGTATAATACAAAAAAATTCAAAAGAAACCCATCAAATTTAAATTATAAATGCGTCTCGACATAAAATATAGTTTTGGAACGAAGAAGCTTTCCTCTCTTAAAAATTTGTTCTATCATGTTTCGTTTTATCCTGTTTGGTTATGTTGTATAAGTTAATGAACTCTTAATTAATAATCTTTTGATCGAAATAACAAAGTTAGAAATAGAACCAAAAATAACACCTATTATGTTGTCTAGGACACGCCATAACCAGTAAATAGTTTCTAACCTTAGCTTTATATACAAAAATAATTAAAAAAAATTGGTGGGACTAAATTAAATTGTCCAGCTAATTAGTATAGAACCGTCCACGTATTGAAGCTCCCATTGCTTCTGCTTTATGTGCTCAGAAAATTCTATCCACACCTTTTGATTTTATGCAAAATCACTCATAGAAATTCTCACAAGGCGGATGAATTTCTTGTTCTCACGATTATGATTATAATTAGGGGTGTACATAGATCGGGTTGGTTCAGTTTTTATCAAAATCAAATCAAACCAAACCAACTATATCAGTTTGGATTTGTTCGATTTTGTCGTGTTTTTCGGATTTTTTGTTACTTAAATATAGTTTTAATCTTACTTTGTTAAATTTTTGATAAGTAAATATATGTTTAGTAAAAATATAAAAAATTGACAAACATAGTATCTATTAGAATATTCTTATGGGAGAATTTTCTTAGTAACACATAATAGTTATTTTTTTAGTCATCTGACAATAATGTTTTATTGATGTACACTTTCAAGGTTAACCGAATTTAGTAATTAACATAAAAATTAATATGATACCTAAATAATAATAATTACCTCACATTCGAAAAAGATATAAGAATTTAATAGATCTTAACATATGATATGAATATGAAAAAATAAAGAGATTGACGCATTTCAGTAACACTTGATGAAAAAGTGATCGTACAACCTATTATTTAAGGTTAATAAATATGGAGCACTTCATATACTATTAAATATTATATCCCGCAAGAGAATCCCAAATATTTCTAGACATTTTTTAAAGAAAATTCTATATAAAATCTTAAAAGTATATATAAAAATCATATATTTATATGTCGGTTTGGTTCGTGTTCTTTTACTCAATACCAAACCAAATCTAGTCGGGGTTTTTAATCGGTTTGATTTGACTTTTCGGTTTGGTGCGGTTTTCCGGTTCGGTTTGTACACCCCTAATTATAATGTAGAGAATATTTTGTGATTACTCAAATCTTAACTGCCCTTTGTTTTCCATTAGTGGTATTCAAACCATAATGATGTATTTATAGATAATTAGTAGGATTTGAGTGAAAATTACTTAATGAGGTGATGAAATTGATTAACACCCTTGATGCACTGATAATTAGTAGGATTTGAGTGAAAATTACTTAATGAGGTAATGAAATTGATTAACACCCTTGATGCACTGGCCGGCCTAAGATTTATATTCCAACATTTATAAATCAATGGTTTTATATTTACAGCAGAGGGGTCAATGAAGGAAGAAAATACAGTCATATAATATAATGAAATAATAGGCTTTAAGAAAAATTAATACAGCAGAAAGGCACTTAAACTTTTCCTATATGATCATTTAGCCGCTTTTAATTATTTTTTAACTCATTCAGCCCCTTCAACTATCAGTTTCATAACACTCAACCACTACTCTGAACAACTGATAATCAGTGCAATGGCTATTTAATACACTAATAACACATGCTTGTTATTTGGTGCAAACATTTCCCTTCACTATATATTAGGAAGATTAAGCTTTTATAGGCCTTACAATTTAGGCATGTTCATGGATCGGATCGGATTTAGCACTTTTCGGATTATAATTTTGGATTTCGGATTTTATAAATTGTAATCCGAATCTGAACCAAATTAAACTCGGATTGGATTGGATTGTGATATTTGGATCGGATAAATATTTCGGATTTCGGTTCGAATTGTACGCCTTATTAAGATGCTAAAATAAATAATTTTAATATGTTATCTCCTACCATTTTCAGTATCAAAACTCATTCATTTTCATATCTTTTACTTTTAATATTCAAAGGAAAGAAAAGGCAAAAAACGGTGAGAGAAATAACAAAGAAACCTTATAATTTTTAAAAGAGCACTCCTCACTATTATATGTAAAATATAAATTTTGATTTTCGGATCGGTTTGGATGTAAATTGAGCCAAACGGTATCCGATCCGATATCCAAAATAATTAAATTAAAGATCCGAAATCCGATTTAAAGAGCTAAAATCCAATCCAAACCAATCCGAATAATACATATTGGTTCAAATTTTCGGGTTGACCCAAATAATGCACAACCGTAACTTACATCATCACTAAGATTTTGTTTATCTTTTTTTCTCACGGCAGTATAGTGGCTAACCTCTATGATGAGGCGGATGCAGATTTTAAGTTATATGTTCAATCTTTACAGTTTTTAGTATTGCATTCGTTATATTTTTAACATTGGGTTTATATCTGCTATTTTTATAATTTTAGTAGACTTTTTCACATAAATTTATACTATGCGTCAAAAATATTAAATTCAAATAAACTCAGTATTTCATGACTACATTTGCCCCTGCCTCTATGGGATTGATTAATGTTGGTGGATTGAATTATGGATTACAACTTGCCATACATTGCTTGATCAATATCATCTTATACATATGTTGTTGGCAGAAATTCACGTCTTAGAGCTGAAACATAGTAATATATCACTAAGGAGCCGGGTGTAGTGGGATAAATGAGATCGAGGGTAGCTCAAGCATATGTGTAGCCTGAAGACAAAGTTTAATGTGAAGCTTAAATTTTTAAAAGAAAGTTATGATATATATTTTTATTTGAAATCTATTTTTCTAGCTTTTTGAGATACAAAGTTGTTAATAATTTTTTTTATAATCGATTTAATTTCCTCTAATAATTCCGTTTCAATTGATAATATAGCCAACACATTTAATCTTTCTCGAGACATTGTTGACCTTAGCTAAGATTTTATCAATTATAATTTTGAAAAGCTTCTTTTCTTTGAGACAGTTGTTCTAGGAAAACTCTACTTTTGTACGAAAAACACTAAATATTATTTTTATAAATACTTATAAGCCTATTATTTCTAAAAAAAAATGGGGTCTCTAAAATTTGGGAGCCTAACGCATATGCCTTGTGATAACGTTAGAGCCTGCCCTGATAAGATCTCTTCACATGTTTACCCGAAAAACGGATAGAGTTGAATTTATGTGTAGTTCTAAGGATATGTGATATAGCTTAATACAAATCGTAAGGATAAAAGAAAATATCAAATATGGACTGCAAAGAGTGCAAAATAAACAAAGTTGTAAAGAAGACGATTTTTAGGACTAGCAAGATTTGTCAGTTTATGAGGTTTAAAAGAGTAACTCTTGAATATAAGAAGATATGGTACTTGGATTACAATGTGAGCTAAAAAATCTCCCTCTACAGAAATGATAACCATCCCCTTTATAGCAGAGGGACCGTACTTTAAATATAATTAAAAATACTCAGTGGGAGACCTATGATAAATCAACTTTTTCACAATTCCTGCCAAGATTCTCTCCAATAGTGGGATTGCAACGACTTTTGTCTGTGAGCTCGATCTTGACTCGAGCTCTCGATCTTGGCTTGAGCTCGATTCTGACTCGAGCTCTCGATCTTGGCTTAAGCTTGACTCTGATTAGGATCCTTGAATTGATTCGGGGTCAATGTTGGTCGGTCTCTGGATCATAAGCTTGATAGCTTTACTTTGCATCATAGTTCGATTTGGATTCGAGCTTGATAATGATATCAAACTCGACATTGACCGGCCCCACGGGTTCGAAGCTTGTTTGTACCATCTTCGGAACCCATCTCGAAGACTCACTTCGATCGATTGTCCTTCGAACTCGATCAGACGTACGAAGGCCGAAATCTATTTCGACCGTATACATATAGTCCCCTCGTTTCTCAGGAAGAATGTGGTGAGAAATAATATGATTTTTCAACGGCTCGATCGGATTATAAGCTGACATTTTCATCGGGCTCGATCACGGCGCACGTGATAGCTGTCCCATCGATTTAGTCTTTTAAGGCATTTAATGCATGTCAGACGATGGTCGGCCACCGCTGATACTGAACCGCCATTACTTAAACCTATAAATAACCCTTCCTTTTATAATTTACCACTTTTACGTCTTCAATCTTCAAAATTTCTCAAGTCCTTTTTCCTATTCTCTGGCTTACCCGCAAATCTGTGATTTCTCTTTGCAAAAAGCCCCTCTTTAATTTTACCAAATCTTTGTCACTTTTTTCTATTCCTCACCTTTGAATTCGAAAATGGCAAAAACATCACAAACCATTCCTGAGAAAGAGAAGGCTTCATCTTCACAGTGTGCCGCCGATGAGACACCGGAAGAACCACGGCCTGAGGAGTGCATTCTCGGGGCGTGTGTTTTTACTTCTAATTTTAAGGTCGATAAAGGCTCATCGGTCCCTAGCCGATGTGAGCCAGTATCGAGGTACATGTGTTCGATAACCGAGAAGCACCTCAAACAGCTAAAGAAAGATTGTAATTGGGATAAAAAAGAAATAATAATTCCTACTTCTGACGAAGATATCACCACTTACGTGAAAGGGTTTTTGAATGTGTATACTTATCCTTTCACGTTAGGTCCCCTCGATTCCGTTATTATTGACTTCTGTCGTCAATACCAAATAACCCTAGGCCAGGTCCATCCTTCTTTGGGCGGATCGTTATCTTGATCCAATACTTTGTGAACAAAATCGAGGGGATGTCATTCACCCTCGACCATCTTTTCCGATTGTACCGTCCTCAATTTTTTCGAGGAGGGTTAATAAAACTTCAGCGTCGGGCTACCAAGGCTCTGTTCTCGAGCATTGACTATAACAAGGGTCAGGGTTGGATGGGCAGGTTCGTTCGAGTGAGGACCTCGGACCTGATTCCGACCGAAAAGATATCCTTTACCGAGGAGTAGAATATGAAACGTAAGTATGATCCTGTTGTTACTTCCTTCTATTTTGTTCTTTCATTTCTTTTCTCATCGATACTCTTCTTTTTATGATGCAGCGGTTCCCTGGATACCCGGATTAGTTCCCGATCTCAAGAACTGGGTACGAGCTCTTGTTTCGACCTCCACATACGCCGAGCGCTCATGGCGTGATTTGTCAAAGGGTCGGTGGGAGGCCAAAAATCATGGTAAGCCACTTTCTCATACTATTTATAATTCGAACGAGATTCTTTCCAAATATTTTAATAAAATTTTCCATATGCAGGTTTGGGCAAAGATGCGGTTTTGAGGCCCTTGTCCAACGAGGAAGAAACTTTAGCCTCTGTCCCAAAGCTGGTGAAGGAAAATAAAAGGAAAAGAGCCTTCATTCCTGAAGATCCAAAAACGAAGAAGAGGATGACTCGTAAGCCAAACAAGAATGTCATTCCTTTGACCGTAGAATCAGTTCTGCATCTAAGGGATGAAGATGAAGAAGAAGAAGAAGAAGAAGAAGAAGAAAATGATGGGTTCGCGCTGGCGGCCTGAACGAAAAGAACCACCGATGCCCCATCGGCAGCTGAATCGATGATGCTTTATGAGGCTCCGCCTCGAACTGAGGGTATACTGGAGAAAGATTGGGGCGGAGTCCCTGAGTTATCGTAGATTGAAGTCGCATCCCATCGGAGCCAAAAGATGGAGGATATGTCCGAAGGGGCCCTTCTTGAATCCCTTCAAACCGAAGAGAATGCTCCAAGTGACTCATTTGGGGCAGCAACAATCAAAGATTCGCCTACCTTCCCCGTTTTGGGGGCCCTCGATCTAGACAAGCCTCATGATGGAGAGGATCCTTTTCGTGACTTATTTATCGGTATCGAGGACGTTGTCAGTACTAGTGATGAATCAGATCTTTTTCATGGGGTGCAACAGGCTTTGAATCAGGTAAGCCTTAAACTTATTTTGTCAGTACTACCTTTATGTTTACTTTTCGTTTCTAACTTTGTTTCTTGTTTCTTTGTAGGCAGCGGCAGTTCATCGAGAAGTAGGTTCTCGGTCCCAAAACGAGTTGCGTCGATACGAGGCCGACCTTCAACGGGTTACTGAGGAGAGGAATTCCCTAAAACTTCTCTTAGGGCAAAGGGAAGAGGAAATAAAAGACCTCCAAGCTGAGTTGGCCAAGGCTTACCGAGATCAGACCGATCTGTCTGAGCAAGTAATGATACTTTTAAAAGCTTATGGGCTTGATACCGGAACAATGGCTAATTTTTCGGTTTCACATTTGCAGCAAAAAATTGAGATGATCGGGAAGCTTCGTGAGGAGGTCGACGTGATAAAAGCGGAGTCTTTGCAGTGGAAAGAAGGTATGGACCGCTTTGATACAGAGAAAGAAACTGCTCGAGCCCAGTTATCATCGGCCGAAACCCAACTTCAAAGAATGAAGGAAAAAGGCCTGGTTCAAGCAAGAAGAATAGAAGAGCTCGAGGCTCGGTTGGCCTCCGAACTTGCCAAGGCCAAATCTGATACCGAAAAGGCAAAGGCCGATGCGGATGCACTCGTGGCCGTCTATCGGGCCGATGCTGAAGCTGCCCAGATAGAGGCAAGAGAGGCAGCCGATACTGCCGACGCTCGAGCACATTGTGTCGCTGAACTTGCTAAGTGTCGATCTCAGAGGGAGACCATCGAGGAGATCCACGCTCGAGGTTTCGATCTTGCTGAAGAGATAAAAAGGACCAAAGAACTCGAAGTTGATGCTGAAGCCTTGGCTTCTGATGGTGACGATGACGATGATGATGATGGTAGTAAGAGCGGGTACGAGAACGTGGGGGGGGGGGGAGGGGGTGGAGAAGAGACCGCTCCCGGTGATAACCCATAAGCTTAGCCCTTAGTTTCTATGTTGCAATTAATCATGTAAACAATCTTTGTATATATATATACAAATATCTTTTTTCTTTTACTTGCTTCCACTTTCTTGCCTTGTGAAGATTTCATTCATTCCTTGAGAATGTTTTCATAAGGATTTAGGCAATTTCATCGAATTCGGACTTCGTAGCTTTTATGACCGAGTGAGTGTTTGCTCGAACTCGAAATAAAAGTAGCCCGTAGGCTTAGTAGTCGAGTGTATGTTTCGAACTCAAAATAATGTAGCCCGTAGGCGTATGGTCGAGTGAATGATTTGAACTCGAAGTAATGTAGCCCATAGGCATAATAGTCGAGTGAATGTTTTGAACTCGAAGTTATGTAGCCTGTAGGCGTAGTAGTCGAGTGAATATTTCGAACTCGAAGTAATGTAGCTCGTAGGCGTAGTAGTAGAGTGAATGTTTCGAACTCGAAGTTATGTAGCTCATAGGCGTAGTAGTCGAGTGAATATTTTGAACTCGAAGTAGTGTAGCTCGTAGGCGTAGTAGTAGAGTGAATATTTCGAACTCGAAGTAATGTAGCCCGTAGGCGTAGTAGTCGAGTGAATGTTTCGAACTCGAAGTAATGTAGCCCGTAGGCGTAGTAGTCGAGTGAATATTTCGAACTCAAAGTAATGTAGCCCGTAGGCGTAATAGTCGAGTGAATGTTTCGAACTCGAAGTTATGTAACCCGTAGGCATAGTAGTTGAGTGAATGTTTCGAACTCGAAGTAATGTAGCCCGTAGGCATAATAGTCGAGTGAATATTTTGAACTCGAAGTTATGTAGCTCATAGGCGTAGTAGTCGAGTGACTGTTTGCTCGAACTCGGAGATTTATCTCAATCCTGTTTGTGTAATAAATCTCGAAATAGAGGAAGTTTTCTTGGATATAATATATCGGTAAAGAAGAAAAACTTTCTTTGCAAGTCATTATACATGCATTCATGTTTTGCATCAGGGCTCGGGCCAACTACATGAGCATGGTTCGTTTTGACCATTTGGCTCTTACAACGTTTCCTATTGCGAAATAACTTTCTTGCATAAGAACTTGATATATTTGAGGGCTAAGCCCCCCTCCCCCCCAGTATTCGAGGTCGATTGTAAAGAGGCCTCGGATACTGTTGTATTGTTTCTAAGTACAACACGATCATTGGTTGCCTCATTAAAAACCTTGACGAAAAACCCATTTGTGATAAAATCGGTCTAAGGGAAAAAGAGTGCAACGCGTGCTTTCACACCTAAGGCTTCGTATTGAAGGATCCATCTTATCTCCTGATCGGACTTCTGCAGGGGTTAGTTTTGAAATGTAAACGAATACGGAAGGGTCGTACCTTAGCAATAGTATCATTTTAGATGCGACACATTCCAATTGCTTGATAGTTGTTTGCCATTTATAATGCCGAGCTTTTATGATCCCTTTCCGATGTTTTCGAGAACCTGATATGGTCCTTCCCAGTTTGGTCCTAGTTTTCCTTCTTTTGGATTTCGGGTTTTGAGGGTGACTTTCCTTAGCACTAAGTCCCCGGGCTTAAAATGGCGGAGCTTGGTTCTTCGATTATAGTATCTTTCGATTCGTTACTTTTGGGCGGCCAATTGGACGAGAGCAGCTTCTCGTTTTTCGTCCGATAATTTGAGGCTAGTATTCATAGCCTCGTTATTTGATCTTTTTGTTGTATATCGAAATATGGCACTGGGTTCACCGACTTTGACTGGTATCAAGGCTTCAGATCCATATACTAAGGAGAACAGGGTTGCCCCTGTACTAGATTTTGATGTCGTTCGATATGCCCAAAGGACTTCGGGTAGGATTTCTTTCCATTTTTCTTTAGCGTCGTTCAGCCTCTTCTTTAGGTTTTGAATGATAGTTTTGTTCATTGATTCAGCATGTCCGTTCCCACTGGGGTGATATGGCGTTGATAATATCCTTCTTATTTTCTGGTCTTTGAAGAATTTCGTCACTTTGCTGCCGATAAATTGTTTTCCATTGTCAAACACTATTTCGGCGGGTATCCTGAATCGACACACGATATGATCCCAGATAAAGTTTATAACCTCTTTCTCTCTTACTTTCTTGAACGCCTGTGCTTCAACCCATTTAGAGAAATAGTCAGTCATTAATAAAATAAATTTAGCTTTACCTGGGGTCGATGGCATAAGGCCGACGATATCCATTCACTATTTCATGAATGGCCATGGGGATAGGACTGAGTGAAGTTGTTCTCCGGGTTGATGGATCATTGGCGCAAACCTTTGACATTTGTCGCATTTTCGAACAAATTCCTTTGCATCTTTACCCATATCGATCCAATAATACCCTGCTCTGATTATTTTTCGGACTAATGAATCGGCACCAGAGTGATTCCCACAAGTACCCTCGTGCACTTCATGTAGTATGTAATCGGTATCTCCCGGACCTAAACATACTGCCAATGGTCCATCGAATGTCCTTCGGTATAGTGTTCCATCTGAAGCCAACGTGAATCGAGCAGCTTTGGTTCATAGAGCCCTTGAATCTTTAGGGTCCGATGGGAGCTTTCCGTTCTTTAAATATCCAATATACTTATTTCTCCAATCCCAGGTTAAGCTCGTAAATATCCAATTCACATTCCTCGATCGATGATCCCAAATTCGCAAGTGCATCAGCCTCACTGTTTTGCTCACATGGAACATGCTGTAAAGTCCATTGTTTGAAATGGTGCAAGTGACATGTAGTTTGTCTAAATACCTTTGCATTCTATCTTCTCGAACTTCGAAGGTTTACTTGATTTACCACTAGCAAAGAGTCACACTTGGCTTTAATGACTTCTGCTCCCAAGCTTTTAGCTAGCTCGAAACCTGCAATCATGGCCTCATACTCAGCCTCGTTGTTATTCAACCTGGTAGTTTTAATAGATTGCCTAATAGTGTTACCCGTGGGCGGCTTTAAAACTATGCCTAGCCCGGACCCCTTCACGTTCGAAGCCCCGTCCGTAACAAGGGTCAATACCCCTGATGACGTACCGATTTCAACAAGAGTTCTTTTTCGACTTCGGGTATGAGGGTTGGCGTGAAATCGGCCACGAAGTCTGCTAAAATTTGAGACTTGATGGCCATACGGGGTTGATATTCGATATCATACCCACTGAGTTCGATGGCCCATTTGACCAATTGGCCTGATATTTCGGGCTTATGCAAAATATTACGAAGATGGTAAGTGGTTAATACGCATATGGAGTGACACTGAAAGTACGGTCTTAATTTTCTAGAGGCGCTTATTAGTGCAAGTGCCAATTTTTCTAGGTGCGGATATCTAGTTTCTGCTTCTCCTAAGGTCCGACTTATATAATAAACGGGAAATTGCGTACCTTGCTCTTCTCGAATTAGGACACCGCTTACTGCGATTTCGGATACTACCAAGTACAAGCAAAGTTTTTCGTCTATTTTTGGAGTATGAAGTAATGGCGAGCTTGATAGATATCATTTTAATTCCTCTAATGTCTGTTGGCATTCCGGGGTCCAACCAAAATCGTTCTTCTTTTTGAGTAGAGAGAAAAATTTGTGACTTCGATTTGACGATCTCGAAATGAATCGACCTAAGGCTGCAATCCGTCCCGTTAGCCTATGTACGACTTTTACATTGTCCGCGATGGTGATGTCTTCGATGGCCTTGATTTTATCGGGGTTAATCTCGATTCCCCGATTTGACACCATGAAGCCGAATAACTTACCCGAACCGACCCCAAAAGCACATTTTTCGGGGTTGAGCTTCATGTTGTATTTCCTCAAAATCTCGAACATTTCCTGCAAATTGGTCAAATGGTCTATTGCGCGCAGGGACTTAACTAGCATGTCATCAATATAAACTTCCATTGATTTACCTATTTGTTCTTCGAATATTTTATTTACAAGGCGTTGGTAAGTAGCTCCTGCCTTTTTTAACCCGAAGGGCATCACATTATAACAATATGTTACATATTTGGTGACAAATGAAGTCTTATCATGGTCTTCCGGGTTCATCTGGATTTGATTATACCCGGAATAGGCATCGAGAAAAGTAAGGATCTCGTGGCCGGCCATGGCATCGATCATGCGATCGATGTTGGGCAGCGAAAAGGAATTTTTGGGGCACGCTTTGTTCAAATCCTTATAATCCACACACATTCTAAGTTGTTCCCTTTTTTAGGCACTATAACTATGTTAGCTAACCATTCGGGATATTTCACCTCCTGAATGGATCCTATCTTAAGAAGTTTGGTTACTTTGTCCTTTATGAATGCGTGCTTTACCTAGGACTGGGGTCTTCTATTTTGCTTCACCGGTCTGAACCTAGGATCCAAGCTTAGCCGATGTGTCATTATGTCCGGCGGGATCCCTGTTATATCTAAATGGGACCATGCAAAGCAATCAATGTTATCGACAAGAAATTGAATAAGTTTCTTCCTGAGTTCTGGGATCAACCCCGTTCCCAGGTATACCTTCCGTTCGGGCCAATGCTCGATTAGTGTGACTTGCTCCAATTCCTCAATCGTTAATTTGGTAGCGTCGAAATCATCGGGTATCACGAAGGATCGAGGGATCCTCTGGTCATCATCTTCTTCGGACTTCTGGTTATCTGGTCGGGTCAAAGTCGATGTCTGTGATTGCTATTTGGTATCTCGTTCCCTCTCTGAGCCCGATCCCTTTACTGGCAAAGGCGAGGATATTGATTTCGCTTCCTCGATGGAGAACATTTCTCTTGCGGCTGGTTATTCTCTGTACATTGTTTTGACTCCTCTCGATGTTGGGAATTTAAGGACTTGATGTAGGGTCGAAGGTACAGCTCTCATTTTGTGGATCCATGGCCTTCCAAAAAGGGCGTTGTATCTCATGTCGCCTTCGATCACGTGAAACTTCGTTTCCTGGATGGTCCCGGCCACATTTATTGGTAGGATTATCTCGCCTTTGGTGGTTTCACATGCCATATTGAATCCGTTTAGAACTAGGGTTACGAGTACGATCTGGTCCTGCAGGCCGAGTTGTTCTACGACCTTCGATCTGATGATGTTGACCGAGCTACCTGGATCAATCAACACACGCTTAACTTTAGTTTTATTCACGAGTAAGGATATTACCAGTGCATCGTTATGAGGTTGTATCACTCCTTCTGTATCTTCATTATTGAAGGACAAAGTTCCTATGGGTGTGTAATCTTGAGTTCGAGATCGCTTTTCTCTCACAATCGATGTCTTAATGCGTTTAAACACTGGTCCCTGAGGGGTATTAGCGCCACCGATGATCATGTGAATGACGTGCTGTGGTTCTTCTTGTTTGTTTTGCTTGCCGAAATCCCTATTTTTAAAATGGTTCTTCGCCCTATCGCTTAAAAATTCTCGAAGGTGCCTTTGTTGAATAACAGGGCTACTTCCTCTTTTAGTTGCCTGCAATCTTCTGTTCTGTGGCCATGAGTGCCATGATATTCGCACATTTGATTGGGAATCCTCTGGGCAGGATCGGTATGCATGGGTCGAGGCCATTTAGTGTCTTTGATGCGTCCGATAGCTGAAACGATGGTGGATGCATCAATGCTAAAGTTATATTCCGATAACCGAGGCGTTTTCTTAGATCCGGCAGGCCTATCGAACCTACTTCTATTCATCAGCCCCCTGGGACCCTTGACCTCGATCACTTCTTTTGTTATTTTGCCTGAGGTTATGTCTCGATTCACTGACTCTGCGGCTTCCATTGTACGATTGGTATCGATCCCCAATCGGACCTTGTTCTCGATGAGTATCCCTTCGAACAGCGGGTTCAGACCCCAATTGATCATCCTCGACCCTAATTTTTGATTGGTACCGATTGTGCACGTCGGCCCACATGATAGCTGGGTATTCGATCAGGTTATGCTTTAACCGTCGTGAAGTCGTCGAACTTCATTCGTTCAACCCTTGAGTGAAAACCTGAACAACCCAATCATCTGTGACTGGTGGCAGGTCCATTCGTTCCATTTGAAAACGAGATACGAACTCCCTCAGCATCTCGTTATCCTTTTGTCTTACTTTGAAGAGGTCTGATTTCCTTGTTGCGACTTTTATGGCGCCGGCATGTGCTTTCACAAAAGAATCTGCTAACATAGCGAACGAGTCGATGGAATTTGGTGGTAGGTTGTGATACCAAATCATTTCTCCCTTCGAGAGGGTCTCTCCGAATGTTTTTAACAACACATATTCGATTTCATCATCTTCTAAATCATTGACCTTGATGTCACACATGTAAGAAGTGACGTGTTCGTTGGGTCGGTTGTTCCGTTATATTTGAGAATTTCGGGCATACAAAATTATTTGGGGATTGGTTTTGGGGCTGCGCTCGAGGGAAAAGGTTTTTGCATGAATTTTTTGGAATCCAACCCTTTTATCACTTGTGGGGCTCCCGGGATATGATCGACCCTGGAGTTATACGTTTCTACTTTTTTTATCGTTGGCTTCGACTCACTTTGTGAGCTCCTCGAGCATTTTAGCAATTTCGGAAGTGGTCCCTGATTCTTGCTCATTTGATCTCAGTATGGTTGGCTCCGTTCTGTGGGCGATTTCTCGAAGTGGACTGGGCTCCGGCCTGCTCGGTAGCTGGGTTTGGCTCTGCAACTAAGCTATTGCTACCTGTTGAGCTTGCAGCATTTCGAAAATCATGCGCAAGCTGACGCCGTTTTCCTCGACGTTATGGGTATCTCGAGCTGCAGACCGAGTGCCACCATGAATGCTATTTGCAGGTTCAAAATGTAAGTTCGCCTCAATGGCTACATGCAAATTGATAGCTATCGGTGCTCCGATTCGAGCTCCAACGGGGTTTACAAGTGGTCTTTCGGTACTGGGTGTCAAGTTATTATTCTCATCTTAAAGACCGGCTCCGTTGTCGATTGGTGAAACCATTTGATTGGTAGTTGGTCGTTGCTAATCCGAAATCCAAGATATTTTCGGAACCGAGCGCAAAACACAATGGTGTGTTTCTTCAGATTCGTATCAAATAGCCACTGTTATCCTTAGCCCCACGGTGGGTGCCAAACTGTTTACCCGAAAAACGGATAGAGTTGAATTTATGCGTAGTTCTAAGGATATGTGATATAGCTTAATACAAATCGTAAGGATAAAAGAAAATATCAAATATGAACTGCAAAGAGTGCAAAATAAACAAAGTTGTAAAGAAGACGATTTTTAGGACTAGCAAGATTTGTCAGTTTATGAGACTTAAAAGAGTAACTCTTGAATATAAGAGGATATGGTGCTTGGATTACAATGTGTGCTAAAAAACCTCCCTCTACAGAAATGATAACCATCCCCTTTATAGCAGAGGGACCTTACTTTAAATATAATTAAAAATACTTAGTGGGAGACCCATGATAAATTAACTTTTTCATAATTCCTGCCAAGATTATTTCCTCTAGTGGGATTGCAACGGCTTTTGTCTGTGAGTTCGATCTTGGCTTAAGCTCGATTCTGATTAGGATCCTTGAATTGATTTGGGGTCAATGTTGGTCGGTCTCTAGATCATAAGCTTGATAGCTTTACTTTGCATCATAGTTCGATTTGGATTCGAGCTTGATAATGATATCGAACTCGACATTGACCGGCCCCTCGGGTTCGAAGCTTGTTTGTACCATCTTCGGAACCCATCTCGAAGTCTCACTTCGATCGATTATCCTTCAAACTCGATCAGACGTATGAAGGCCAAAATCTATTTCGACCGTATACATCACCTTTAATAAAAAGTTTTGGTTTCGAACTCAAGAATTTATGGGATCCGTCTACTCTTAATCATTTGGTCTAGAGCTCGAATTATATGCATGGAGGAACCCCTAGTAATAAGAAATGTTTTCCCTTTTAATAGTCTTTATGCAATGGAAATTCGAGTTAATCGGATCACTCGAAGTAGTTGATGTTGTTGCATCTTATATTATACTCCCTTCGTTCCGATTTATGTGAACTTATTTCCTATTTAGTCCGTTCCAAAAAAAATGACCCCTTTCTAAATTTGGAAACAATTTAACTTAACTTCCAATTTTACCCTTAATGGGAAGCTTTTATAATCACAAAAATACTCTGGATCCCTTTTTGATTTGTTTAGGATCACAAATTTAAAAAATCTTTAATTTTTTTTTTAAACTCCGTATCCAGTCAAATATGTTCACGTAAATTAGAACGGAAGGAGTACTTAATTATTACTACTTGAGAAGTTGTTGACTTTTTATCATTAACCAGTTTTCTTCGATTATTATTTTTATTATAACAAAGTCATGATCATTCAGATAAAAAATTATTTTACTCATCCTCCAGTCCGTCAGTCATATATGGAATGCGGGGAGTATTATTTTGTTTCCATTTGCAAATGGAACATGGTTTTTACTTTTAGGGTCTTCGTTTTGTGTGTAATAATTAGCCATCAACATATCCTTATAAGTCAGTGCGGCAATTGAAGACATACATGGGTTAAAAAAATTCATGTCTAAAGATAGGGTGTCTTGACAGTCCAACCGCTATTCCATCCGTGTTATCCATTGAGTCCGCTCTGAATAATTTATTTTTGTCGGATTATTATTGTTGTAATCATAAAAAGCTAATTTTTCAAGAAAATAGATCAGACGATAAACTTTGATTTTCTGCTAGTCCAACACTAACTTTTCAAGGATATATTTCTTGCCGGAAGTACCTCTGATCCCATTGGTAGGCTCAAAAATTTGAAATTAAAAATGGGAATATTAAACAATGTAAAAAGCTAGTAAATCAAATAAATGGCACAAGAGATTCGTTTTTTTTTTTCTAGACTAATTTGTTATTTTAATATCTATTAACATAATATCATTATTATGATATTCATAATTTATTGACCCAACTAATTCAGATTTGTACGGCATAGAACCTATTAAAAGTGAAAGTACTCCTTATACTGAGATTTCGTCATTTTTAGTGCTCAAACCCAAGACATCTAGTTAAAGTACAACGAAAAAATTGCATTCATCTCACCATACTTTTAGTGATTATATTAAAATAACCGGTCCTTGTGTTGTTATATAATAACATGCACCCGTGGTTAATGACTTAATGCACCTTAATTATATTTGAGTTGATTGCACTCAAGAGTAAAATGCTTCGTTACTCGCTAATTATATAACACGTTCAGATAACAAAAAAGTTTGGTCATGAAGAACGACATTATTAGAATTTGCCCGCATCTTATTGCGTGCTTTTGTGGAGCTTCTTATAGTCATAGAGTTGAGAGAGTTTTAACGATGTCTATTTTTTCTCTTTCCATCTAGCGATTGACGAATGGTATTTACACGTGTGTCAGTTGTTTCGCAAAATATCTTTCGTTAAAGACGAGATGTAAAGTTTAGCGACATGTTTTAGTGCTCTCCAGCTGGCAGTAATAGGATTTACTCCGCACAATAAATATACTTTCCCTTTCATAATTTTTTCTTTTCCACTTATTTGAAAAGGAAAAATTTAATTTAATACTATTAAACCAAAACTCAAGAGGAAAAGAAGTGAGAGAAATTTGAAAAGGAAAAAATAGAACAATTTATTCGTGGGAAAGGGTCAAGATACCACTATATTATATAGAACATCTTAAATTTACCCTTCATTATAATGTGGGGTTATTTATATACACTTGCTGTTTGCAAATCGTCTCGTATTTATCTTTCATTGTAGCATACAGGTAAAATATAAATATTTTTTCTTGGAATATTTGACATTTGGACTAGAGCTCCACTATAAATAAAGGCATATACGAGATGATTTAGCAAATGTATGAATAATCCCAAAATATTACATAAGGGGTAAGTTAATATACTTCATAGAGTAAAAGAGAAAAATATGTCCTGGAAAATTCTTTCTTTATAATTTCAACTATAAATTTACGTGTCATATAAAAGTCTCGAGTACGTACAACATTTTGTAACAGCGCGTAGGTAGTTTATCATCTATTGTTTTCTTTAAATGGACCAAACCCCCTTAGTAGTAGAAGTATATTATTTTAAGCCACCCACACCCCCCTTGTCTAAACCCACCCCACCCCCCTTATTCTCTCTAACGCAGCGAAAGAGAAAAAAAGAAAATATGGTCTCACATTTTTCCTCTATTTTGCCCCTCTTTTTCTTCGAATTCAACCCCACCCCTAACTCCATGAACCATACTCTATAGGTACAACTTCACCCTTTAAGCTTTTTGCTATGTTATATACATGTTGTTACATGATGTTCTTTGAATATGTTTTTTTTTTGTGTGTGTGTGTGTGTGTGTGTTTTGTTGCTTAAAATAGTTTTTTTCTTAGTTTTATGTTCACGTTTTCTTTGTTTTACATCTATAACTTGTAGACCCATTTCATCTTTCACGTTCCTTTTCGCTTCTAAGTAGGTTTATTGAATTATTTTTGCTCACTTGTTTTTATGTTATGTTATGTGTGTGTGTATTTGGGGTATGGTTTTCTTGGTATTTTTAGATGCCTTTGTTTTTGCTTGTAAAACACGATTTGGGTACTGGGTTTTCTGCAAGTTTTCAACTTGTTATGTTGTTTTGATTTTATTTAAGGATCGTCATTTGGGATTTCTTTAGTAAAGGTGATAAAGATTCGTACTTTTTCTGCATTGTACTTTTGTTTGTTTCTATAATACCTCTTTCTCAGTTTGAGTTTTGATAATAATGCTTTTGAATGTGCTTCTTTTGTTTTTATTCTGTTTTGAATTTGGGGTTTGTTGTGTTTTAGGATTTATGTGGAACGTTTGCTTCAAAGGTTTGTGTTTATCTGAGAAGAAGTGTTTCTGTTTGTTGCTAATATTGGAGTTGGTTTTTGTCAGAAAAATGGATCTGGGGTTTGATGTTAGAAGTCATATCACTTTGTTTATCTTCATTTCTTCTGATTATATATTTTCCTTTCAAAATAATTCTTTAATTGTTGGTTTATTTTGTATGAAAGTTGAGTTTGTCTCGTGCTGTTCTTGTTTTGAGCCTCTTGCTGACTTTTTTCTTAAAAATATTATTTTTTATATTAAATTTAATGCACAAGTTTTCTATGATTTCTGAATGAATCCCTTTTAAACAACATTCTGTAAGTTATCTTGCATTTGGTCATTAGACTTGCCTTTGCCTTTTCTGAATGACATTTTAGTTGAGTTAACTTGATTATTCATCAATGTTTTGTTAAATTAGTTTGTTCTATACTTATATTTCAATCTATCTGGAATTTCAGGCAAGAAATCGACAGATAAGGGGCATCGTGATGTTAAAAGAAAACTATGAAGAAGACAGATGATAGTTGAACTCATTGAGTTTCTGGATTAGGTACTTCTTGTTCTCGGCATATTTGAGTGAGGAATTTCTAAAGGACTCTGCTCTCTATTTACATAGATCGGGAAGTGTTGACGTTTCATTGCCATCTATGGTGAGTAGTTTTCATTTAAACTCCCTTTTGCTTTACACGCCATTCTAACTGTTTCATGCCAATTGCATCCTTAAATTGAACTATCTAAGTGCTTTTATCAAAGGTACATTTTGTACAAATAAGAAAACAGGTTCACAAAGTATCTTGTTTTTTTGTTTTGGGCGTACTAAGTTGACCCTTCAGTTTATTTGCTTTTTTACTTGGAAGTGCTAATTCAAGCATTCTTATTTTTCTGAGTAGATTATTGATCCCGTTCAATCAGACATTTTTGGACTTTAATATGTTGGCAAAAGATATTTATAGCTTTATAGTTGTATTTCGTGACAAAATCTCGAATGGCTCTCTGTCTTGCAGATGGATTCATTTGAGCTGAATGGAGATTACATGAATGGTGTGTCTGCGGATCAGTTGCTTTCGTCGGAGTCTTGTGATAGGAGTGGCGTGCTTGGAGAGCCAGAGATACCTCCTCGAATTGGGAACCAGTATCAGGTTGAAATTCCACTGCTGCAGGGAGACTGCATTTCATATGCAAAAAATCAGGAGAATGGAGCTGATATTTCCTGGTATTTTATGGTGGGATTGCCCATACCGCTCATGTGGGTCAACCGGGGAGTTGTTTCAAGAAATGCATCTAATGAAGATAGTGTACCCTCAGAACCTGAAAGTACCAGATTAACCAGTATGCATTCAGAAGAAGACAATATCACAGTAAAAATTGAGCCATCAGACACGGTTTTGCACAATAAGGTGACATCAGCAAATCTATCTTCCGAAAAGAAACTACAGGAAAATAGGGGCCTGCAGTGTTGTTTAGTACCCGGCATAGTCCTAGATTTTTGGACTGATATTGAAAAGGCAAGTTTCCTTCTAGGTCTGTACATCTTTGAGAAGAACTTTGTACATGTTAAGAGGTTTGTTGAAACTAAAACTAGCGGCGACATCTTGTCATTTTATTATGGGGAGTTTTATGGATCCCATGAGTACCGTAGATGGTCAGAATCTCGAAAAGTGAGAAACAGAAGGAGTGTGTATGGTCAAAAGTTGTTCGTCGGATCGAGGCAACAAGAGCTGTTATCTCGTCTACTTCCCCGCGTTTCAGAGGAAAACCGAAAGGCTTTAACGGAGGTATTCAGACAAGCTAGATTTACCATATGCGGTGTTTTATCATGTTTATGTCCTCTGCTAAGTAATTCTACCTGGTCAGATGTGTTTCCTGATTTATCACTGGTTTTTTAACATTTTCTGGGTTGTTGATCAATGTTAGTTGATTTAGATGCTTAATATTTTCTAGAATAGTTGCATTCCAAAATGTATGTGTTAGTTAGTTATTATCCAACATTGGTATTCTAGGTTTTAGAATTTTTCTGCAATTCATTTGTCCTATGAAAAGCTATGAGCCTATCATTGGCATGCATCAGGCTTCATATGCGCATCAGTTTCTAGTTATCTGGCACAAATGTGCATTTTTCTAAAAATCTGTTCTAGATGTAGGGAAAAGAGGAAGTGTTGCTATTAGGTTATTCTGAGCAACCCAAAAAAAAAAACAAAGAAAGGTTATTATGAGTGATAACCAGTCGATTTCTTGATCGACAGAACATGTGCATGAACTGTTAAAGTATTACTAGAATGGATTTTGTCTGAACTTACACTTGAAACCACATACCATCAAAGTCTGCAAATTGCAAACTTCTCTGGTTATCTATCTGTCTGATTATGTGGATAGGCTTCCGTTAGAGGTTTTATAACTTGTGATGTGAAGAGTGACATCAATGGTAAGTTTTTGGGCAATGCTACTTCTTATTTTGGTTGAATTACCGCTACTGCATGAAGAAAATTATGTCTTCAGACAATATTGTTAATTTGTGACTGTTTCAGTCTCCTGTGACATTTTAGTAGGTTAGGTTTCATTTCTAATTTGGTACTCATGCAGCGCACCCCTTTCTGCTTATAAATACTGTAGTTAATCTGATTGCTTGGCAGGTCTCCAAGGCATTTGGTGAAGGAAAGATATTGTTGGAAGAGTATGTGTTCTCGTTAAAGGCTATGGTTGGGGTAAACATGCTCATAGAAGCAGTTGGAATCGGCAAAGATAAATACGATCTTACATGTGTGGCCTTGGAACCTTCAAAGTCCAATCATGCTATACGCTCGGAACTCCCAGCTGGCAAAGCATGCTCCTCTCTTACAACCAACGAAGTAGTTAAGTTTCTAACTGGAGATTACCGACTTAGTAAAGCTCGATCCAATGATCTATTCTGGGAAGCTGTTTGGCCCCGTCTATTAGCAAGAGGTTGGCACTCAGAGCAGCCTAAAAACTTGAACTACGCTGCTAATCCCAAGAATGCGTTGGTTTTTCTCATGCCTGGTGTTAAGAAGTTTTCTAGGAGATTAATCAAAGGGATCCATTATTTTGATTCAGTTACAGATGTATTGGGTAAAGTTGCTTCTGATCCAAAGCTTCTAGAGCTTGATGCCGAAGATGAATGTACCAAAGGTAAAGAAGGTCGTGATTGGACAGATGAAGCAAAGTTAGAACAAGATGATCTTCCAACTAGACAACGTCCTTGTTATCTTCAACCTAGAACTCCTAATCGATGTACAGATGTTATGAAGTTTACAGTTGTAGATACAAGTCTCTCTGATGGTAAACCCTATAAAGTGAGAGAGTTGGGAAGTCTTCCGGCGGAAATCTCAAGCAAATTGTCTTTGGGAAGCCATGCCGAAGAGAGTGAAGAGGAATTGTCTACTGATGAATCAGACTCCGTTGGTACTAATAAAGCTAAGACGGATCATAATAATTCCTCGAGGATTTTCTCCAATGGAGAACCGCATTCTGATGAGAAGGGTTTCGAAATCAGTGCTTCAAGCAAGAAGTTTCAGGAAGTTCCACATCCTGCTTCTTCTACTGTACCGGTGAATGCTTCGAAGAACACCAAAAACATCTGTGAAGACAAGCAGCCAAGAAAAGTGATAAAAGCCCATTCGAACAAGAGATTGAAAGAAAACAATGTGCACTTTGTAGCTCCCATTGCCCAGAAGCGTAGGAGACTAACGGCTTGTAGTCGTGGAGAGACAAACAGTAGTGTCATGGTAAATTCTTTGATGGTTCCAGGAAGGGAACAAGAAGTGCGTCACACCTCGAGCAGCAATGACCTATCGCTGAACAACATTCAGATAGCTTCGTCTGAGGATAAGGTGTCATCAAGCAGTTCGTCAAAGAGCAGTCCTTCTCAAAGTGCCGAATGTGCTTCTGCTGATCATCATGTGTTAAAGCTTCCTGAAGAGGAACCTCAAACTAGGGCAATGATTGACCTTAATGAACCTCAAGTTCCCCCTGATTCGGAATATGAGATTCTGATGCCAGCATTGACGGAAGACCTAAGTGGTAACACGAAGAGGCCTGATGATGTTTCTGGTGAGTTGAAGACATCGACACATAGTGCTAGTATGGAGCAGCAGCAACCTAGCTTGAACTCACGTAGGCATGGCACTAGAAATCGGCCTCCAACCACGAGAGCACTTGAAGCTCTGGCAAATGGTTTCTTGACTGTGCATAGTAGGCGGCAAAAGAGTAAAGAAGGTGGTTCAAAAAGGAAGTCGACATCTTCCAGGAGCTCGCAACCAACCCCTGGTTGTATGGGGACTGACTTTAGCAATAGCACAGTGGTTTCCCAAATGGAAGAAGGTGAAGCTGTTGTAACTAAGGGGTGTGAGAGCAACATGTTTGGCAAAATTCAGCATCCACCCGAGGAGATTGGGACAACAATCTCAGGTCCATAAACTGGCAAGATGACTAAACAAGTGCTTCAATGTGTCACTCGTTCTGTGGTCTAGCTGCACGTGCCATTGATGTCTGTTAACTATCCCTGAAACGCGGGATCTTCGCTGCCAGCTGTGACACCAGAATGGCTGTAAAAGGTCGTTGCTCGATCACAAATTTCACCAGTAAAAAATGTATATGCAACAGGGGGATTGTGATATTCAGCAATAGTAAAAGGGGGAGAGAAATATTCTTCAGGTTCAAAGGAAGAGGTTTGATTGATTTTATTGCAGTTGCAGCATCACAGGAACGAGAAAGATTACTCAGCAATTTCATGCACATTTGATGGAACAAAGGACACAAGTGATTATGTGATTAGTGTTGTCACTTTAATTGAGATTGTAGATATCTTAGTGATTACTAATATTTAGTCCATAGGCCATTAGAACTTCATCCCCCCACCATAAAAAAAAATTTCATTTACCTCTATATTTTCAGTTGGTTCTTTTGTTCTTTTTCCTAATCTTTTTAATGAACTTTCCTCAAGATGAGCAGCACATTCGTTTTGGTTAAACAAAGCGATAAACCACCTATTTGTAAACTGTAGTTTGTAAAAGGGGCTTTGTTAGTATAGTTAGTGCCTAGTACTTATATCCATCTTTAACCTTATGATACTATCCTATCTCCGAAGATTTTCTTTTTTTATTAATAAGAATCACTTTTGCGAGAGTAGAGTAGCAGTCTAATGGCAGCAACTTTACATAGTATATGGTTATGGGGGATTCAACTATTTAATGTGTAAATCCATGTCCAGATTGTAGTACTTATGGTTACATACTATCTTTATCTTCTGAGTGAAAATTAAAAATTTAATGAACAAACGTTGATTTCGGAAAAAAGTGAAATTTTTTTGGAAAAAAGAAAAAAAATTCTAATGTCCAAACGGGCTCTTAAGCTACAATAGTTTTATTTTTAACATAAGAAGTTAAACTTAAGTAGTTTAGTGTAATGGTAAATATCTCAACCAAAAAAAAAAAAGGTGTATTGTCTTAACCCGTTACTTTAGGATATGTATTGAAGTTAATCTTTTCTTTTTTATTTAGGACGTTTCTTCATTCTATTATTGATATTTTACGTTTCTTCATTCTATTATTGATATTTTTATAGAACTAGTTAGCATGCACATTAATAAAGCGAAAAAGGGGGGGACAAATACTATCATATTAAGCCTACATGACATTTGAATTTATCCTGTATATTTTTTTGTTATATACTTTATTTAGAATTATTGTTTGAAAAACTATCGGAATGAAACTTTTAAAGTCTAATATGCCGGTCCAAATAGTTAGGAAAACACAGAAAAAATGGTGTTGTTCTAGTCCAATCAACAATAATCTTAATAATATGATTTCTTAATCCCTTTGATACAGAATTCCATTATTTCATTTGTCCCATTTTAATTTAACTCTTTTATTATTTGAGAAGACAAACAATTCTTTCTGACTTTAAGTTTTCCAAATATTTTCTTTAATATTTTAGTACAAAATTTTGATAACTATATAAATTTTACTAAAGAAACATGGAGAAAATGATGTCTGAATTTTTTATTTACACTAAAAACATAATTTGTAGAAAATTTTCTGACGAAAAGAAAAGCACAATGTGAAACAAGAAAAAACAAATGAAGAAACAATGAAGTTCTAACAACATAAAGAAGAAATATTTACTCAATGTATCAAGTCACAAGCATGTGATTGCTATATAAAATTTATCTCGGGTATAATTAATAAATTGATATATATTTCGATTTCAATTTAGCAGTTAATTATTAATAAAAATTAATATGATTTAAGGTAAATATCAATTATGTGACATGTGTCTAGCTTTTGATTGAACATAGAAACTCAGTCAAACATTGTATTTATGGCCAACCTTTTTATTTTCTATTTAATATAATATCATGTACTCCTACTTTTTATGTACACTTTTTCTCTTTTTCTCTTTTAACAATGATGGTATCCTAATTAGTTTGTGCCTACCTTAATTATTCTATTAGTTACATGCTATCTTTCGCTACGCATGAATCAGGTAGCTTTCGCTGCCAAAGCTTAGTAGAATTCACTTTTTGTTTGTTGTATTTACTGAAATTTGAACCTGATCATCAAGATTTACAGTCATTTCATTAGTCACTAGGTCCTCCCTTAAGTGTAATTATAATATACTTTCCTCCATTCACTTTTAATTGGCACGTTTTGACTTTTCACGTCCCTTAAGAAATAATAAATGAAGTGTATAATTTATCATGATACTCATATTAATTGATGTATATTTTATTGGATTTGAGAAAATAATTTAAAATAAATAATAAATATTGTGTATATAACAGGGAAAAAAATTATCATTCTGTTGATATGTGTAAAATAATAAATAAAAATAAAAATATATTTTAGTATACCTATCAAGTAAAAGTGAACGAAGAGAGTATATCTTATCTTAATATCTCCGGCTTATCACTTATAGTGCATTAAATTAAATTAGTGTAATCCAATATAAACATAGGCACACAAACATTAGAGACGTGCCTCATTGTAAAATCCTATACGTGGATGTTGTATTCAACGCAATCCCAATGTCCCAACTATAAATACTCTCACCTTCCTTTCTGTCTCTTTCTCCAATCTAACAATTTAACTCTCCATTCAATTAGCGGTCTATTTAGTGACAAATTAAAGAGCATAAACCCATAAAACCAAACTTATATAAGAAATTTCATTTTATGTTTTTTTTGGGTTCAAGATATAGTCTTATATACATAACATTTGGAGTATAAAGGGGATTAATTGGGGGAAAATGGGTCAGGCATTTCGTCGAGCAACTGGAAGGATCGGAAGTTCTAATGTCGATGCGGCATCGTCTCAACTGAAGAAACCCATCGACCGGAGATCCCCGCCTGCACCGGCGGCGATTAAGACCCCTGCCGATAATGTTGCTCCAGTTGCCGGTATGCCCTTTTCTGTTTCTACGTCTACAATTTCAATTCATTCATTTATATTTTTCTTTTTGTAATTTTGGAACTTGTGTTCAAAATTTTTTATATTACATAAAAATTACTCATTTACTCTGTTAAAACGATTAACAGTTTTGAAATAAAATTTACATTTTTAATACTGCTATAAGTTCTTGTAGCTAAAATTATTTATTAAAAAAGTTTGAAAAAATATATAATGAAAGAAAAAGCCTATTTGACTCTCCAAAACATGAGACAAGTTTGGGGAGAACAGTACTAAGTAAACTTGTTGGTTAATTTCACTAATGCAACTACAGCTATAACTATACCTCAGTCCTAAGTTAGTTGTGGTCCGCTATGTGTCCTTACTGTTCTTGTCGTTCCATTTCAATGGGTTTCATGTAGCTGTATGAGCATGTACCAGGTGGAATTAGTTTGAGGTGTGCGCAAGCTGACATCACCATTATCAAAAAAATTAAGGATTAGTGATTTGAGAAAACAGTAGTGACTAGTGAGTGACCTTGTTAATCAATTTCACTACTACAACTACGCCTCAGTCCCAAGTTAGTTGGGGTCGGCTATATGAGCCCTCACTATTTTTTTGGTTCCATTTGGACCGGTTTCATTTCTCATCATAAGTTGAGCAGCTTTATGCTGGCCATTGACCTGCCGCAAGTTTATGAAACATTAGACTAAGAAGGAAAACTTAGGTTAGTTAATGTGTGGTTGTCTCTCATTTTTAGTTTCCATTAGAAGGGAGTCTGCAAAAACTGATTTGTTTGTTGCATGAATTGTTAATCATAGGTTTTGAGTTAAACTACCAATTTGAATGTGAGAATAAGATACGGAAAGAATATGGAGGTGGGATGAGGAAAATGTTTCCCATTACGGAAGCAAATGTTTTGTCGAGGTCTTTTGCTCATTTTGTTCATTCAGTTGTAATTTCCTTAAGAATATAACTAGAGCATCATTATTTATCAATCTATCAACTATGCATCTATACCAAACTAGCTGGGTTCATTTTTATGAATCTTCAGTGTCAATTTCAGAGGAGTATTCATAATTTGACTGCAAACTTAACTGCAACCTTCTTCATTTTTCTGGCTTGGAACGTGCAAAGCTCAATAAGTTAGCTATAATTAGAGCTTGATTCATTTAATTAAATAAGCCTGCTCACTAGGATAGTAGAACTGTTACGTAGCTAGAATGGTGAATGGTACTTTGGTATGCATGTTACACAAGAGCAGGTCAATTATACCAAGTCGCTGTGTGAGCAGTTGGAATATGTTTATGTTAGTTTTTATGCTTTTGAGTAATCTGTCAATGCAAGTTTGAGAACAACGTAAGGCCAGCGTTTGGTTATTGTCCAGATAATTTGCTTATGTTAAAAGATAACTTTCAGTAAGAAACAGATCTTTAATCCACCTGTCGCAGGAAAAAGAAGAAGATACGAAACAGATCTTTAATCCTATCCATCTTTTTGATATTTAGCATTGCGGAGACAATCGAAAGTGTATCTTGCGTATCCCCTCAAAATATGAATTGATATGAATCCAGCTTATTGCAAAATTAAGTTTGAGTCTCTATCAGCGAAATGGGTCTATAAGATTGAGATACAATGTGTTCTAATCACAGTGCATGACAGATTGTGAGTTTTGAATTAAACATTGATTTTATCCATTTAGGTGCCTTTTTGCTGCAAGAACTGTCAATGTCTTCACTTGTTTACTTTTCTATCTGTCTAGGAAAAAAACTAGCTTCGAATAATGTCTTCCAGGAGTGTTTGTTGGATAACAAAAATTACTGATTTGATAAGTGGTGATTTGTTTTTGCTTCTTTAGATAGCAGCCCAAAGGTTGCTGTTGGAAAAACCCTTGAAGAGAGAGATCCCAAGTTTGATGCAATGCTTGGTCAAATGGTTGGTAGAATTCGAGCTAAGCCTGGTGGGAAGCTAGAGATGGGTGAGGTGAGTTTCAATTGTTAACTCATTTCTTTGCACATTAATTTTCAGAATGAACGTGTGCCCTGTGCCCTATTGAGACTCTGCAACTTTTGACACACCCACAGAATTATTGCATAAAGATTTTGGTTCATGTGTCTAATTTCTCAAGTGCGACATTTTTCTTGAAAAAGAGGAAGGATGAGGGTGATTTAGAGGGGCCAATCTTGTCCCCTCGTAGGAAGTATATTCTAAATTTTCTTGTGCCATTTGGTAGGATAGCGCAAAAAGTCAACACAAAGTATTAGAGGAAATGTGTTTCTTCGTATTGTCCTAGTTTACCTAAATTTGGTCTATACCTTTCTCGGCCTTTTGTTAAGATAAAGTGTAGTACCTAAAGTTGTTCTGGATGCTCCTTTTCCCCCAGCACCCATTTAAATATCAAGGGGTTTTAAAAGCTCGCATGCAAGCTCCCTATTTTTACTTCCTTTCCTCCTCTCACATCTTATGTGTAAGTAAGGAGCAGTGTGAACTGTATGTGCTAACTCCTCTATGCTTTCAGTCAATTCTTTCCTTTTCCTTTTTTTTTTTTTGGCTGAAAGGAGTAAGACAATGATATGATCACATGATCTATTTCAGGCATGCAGAATTCAACCTGTGTTAATCTGATGAAAATTGACAATCCTATAAAAGTCTTTTTAAGTCTAAGCTGTTTAAGGTTGTACATTGATTATGATCACCATGACTGCTCGCTTACATACTCCTATTTGTCATTTTTTAGATAATGGTCAATCTTCTGAGAAAATTTTATCATTTTTGTAGTTAAACCACCTCTATTATTAGTTTAATCTTGGCAGTTGATACTTGTACAACTTTTTTTTTCTTTTACACCGAACTCTCAAGCGATTTTTTCTTGGGTGCAAATGAAATTAAGATCTCGTGTTATTCAACAATTAATTTGTGCTACATGATTAAATGCTTCAGTTGAAATAGAGTCTAACTTAGTGATAATTGCAAGAATACATGTATCAGGATACTAAGTTGTTAATGCCTGGCTACTGTGACAGGCATCAGTGGTGGAGAAGTATGATAGAGCTTTACCTAAGCTAAGGAATACAACATCAGAGTCTAGCAGATACGAGGAAAGGCCTGCTCCTCCAGGTACGTTGAATGTGGCACAAATAAGAGAAATTATACTCCTGCATCAAGGCAGAGCTGATTATCATAAAGGGCCCATGGATATCAACCAAATTGCTCAGCGGTTTCGAGTTGATGCCGCGCAGGTTCAGAGGATTCTGCAGTTTGTATCATTGCCTCCGGAGGACACAAGTAAAAAGAGGAGCACTTGAGATGTCTATCATATTTTTTAGCCAGTGATGGATAGTTCAAAGTAATGAGGGAGTTGCCACTTCCCCAGAGGTGGTTTCCATTATGCATCAATTTCATCACAATTTTGCAGCTGTAAGTTCTTCTGTTGTAAGAATGACCTACAAGCATAATCCTGGAGAAATATGAGTGCATTTGCCATGATAACTGTAGAAATTGATCCTAATGATATTTATTGTACCAGAAGAGGACCCTTTTGTTCTTCACATTCGAGATGCTTAATTTTACAGTCAGCTCGATGAAGTTCTTGCTTGGTCTTGCAAATATCTAACTAAACGTTCTTGCAGTCAGTTGATCAATTGATATGGGGCTTTACCAAAACCAATAGACTTGATTGGTAATATGCAGTTCTGATTGGTCAATCGTTGGAATTGTCAAACAGTCTCAACGACTGCATCCATTCTTTGCTATAGTCATTTTTACCATTGCATTCTTGAGTGGAACAGTTAAGATACAAACAGGAAAAAAGAAAAGCTAAAATGCATCAAAAGCTTCCATGAAATCTCTGATATTGCCAAAGACACAAAGAAGCGTGATCACTATTAAAAGGAGCTCAGTTCTAGTAGAGACAATAACGCCATCCAACCGAATGAGACCTATAACATTCCCTTTTGTTACAAGAACTATAAATTATGCCCTGAAACTAGTTGGTCTATTTGAACAATATAAACACTGCCCCATTTTTCACTTCTGTTGGGGCTTCTTAAGATACATGGAGAAAAAGAATGACACAAAAACCAACAAAAACTCAAAATTATCGCCACCATCGAGGAGGAAGTAAGAAAAGAGCTATGCAGCTTCAAGTCAATATGGACTCCAACCAGTCTGACGTATATTCATAAGCAACAAATGTTACAGCACCAGCAGGTGCAGCTTTAACAATTGAGGGGACGATCCCTTTGTAAAGTCCAGCCCAACCTTCCTCAAGTAAGATCCTACGCAAGCCATCATACATATTCCTGTAGGCACGAGGCTCGAGTCGAGCTCCATATCTTGGATGCCTCTGCAGTCCTTCGATCTGCAAACATACGGTTTCAACATTAACTATTGTCACAAGCAATAAACATTCACTGCATATGATTTCCTTCCTCATCTTTTCCTTTTAACAATGCTAAGGGACACAAAAAGAGATTGATCACGAATTAAAAAAAAAAAGGGATAAAAGATTTGGCCCGAGTTTAATATGACAATTTATTCACTAGATTGTGCGCATCTGCATTGAATATGGGTCATAGTGGATAACGAAGATAATTACTTGTCATATTTATGAAAAGGTTCCAGAGTGAAGAAATAGTGAGATTGTAAGTTAAATTTAAACAATTGATTATACCAAAGGGGGAAAGGAAGCCGGATATGAGAATGAACTGAGTGAAGAGGAGGCGGCGGCAGCTATCTAGCAGAGAAATACTAGAGATCCCAAGTTCAATAGCTCCAAAAGAGGAGGGTTATCTTGCATAGGAATTCCGGAGGTCCCAAGTTCAATAGTTCGATAAAGGTCCCAGACCAAAGACACTTTGAAAAGGTTTATATAGAAAGGACTCTAAATTTAGGACAACTGGCTTGAAGAAGGAAATTTGGAGGAACTGAATCTACTCCCGGTATCCCAAATTCCAGCCAGTTCAAGACAGGCATTCGGACTTGAAACAGGTTTGGTTGTTTTTTTGGAAAACGATATGTTCTGGAACAATCAATTCCAACATTTCAATCGCGGAAAAAAATTAATTGAACTAATAAAAGATTTTGTTTGCCCCAATACGTATTTGCGAGTAGCTGAAAGTTTCTTTTTTTCCCCCCATAATTTTGAAGAACGATCCAGCAAAATAAAAGATGGTTTAAACCAGCGCCTTTGTTTTTTGTTTTTGAACAACCACCCTTTGTTTTTTGTTTTTTCTTTTTCCTGGAAACCAGACACTGCTTCAGCAGAACAAAAACAATTGTTGTTTGGTTTTTAAAGGGGAAAACAACCGGGTGTTTTCCTCGTTTTAGTTTGAAACCAAAAAAAGCCAAAGAGGGCTCTACTTGGGGATAAATAAAAGCAGACCTGTATAGGCTGTCCTAAAAACTTCAGTAATGATTTTTATGTGTTCGGACTTCGGATTAAACCAAAACAGAGAATCAATGGAAACCAAAATATACCTGGAACCTCTTCTTAACAACATCGAGAGGATGACAAACAGCTTTTGCACATGTCCCAGCAGCTAAACCACAGATGAAAAGCTGGAAGCTTGACAGATGTTCATCACCATGGATCGCATTAGAAGATCTAAGATTCCAGGCCTACAAATGTCAATCCATATTGTGTGAGAGCAAAACTATTGTGAACACTTGCTACATTTATTCTTCTACTATGCATTCTTTTCAGCAAGAAATGGTTGTAAAAGAATATTCTCACTGTACAACAAATATGAAGTTAGTAATCAAATGAAAGATTTACTATTACACAAAATTATGTGCAAAGCTTTTGACACATGACTACATGTCCCAAGAATCTCCAGAATAGTGGAGTGAATTTAGAAGGCCGAATTTTTTCAAACAAAACAGAAATAGCATAAAATATACAAACCACTAGGGGGTTTAAGTTCTTTCTCGAGTTAAATAATTTGAAAAGACATGGCTGAATAAAATCAATCAGCCTATTCATCAGATTCCTGGTTCTACGTTTTTAGACCACCCTGCGACGACTAATGCATATATCACTCTCTGACCCCTTCAAGGAATTTGACCATTCTTTCTGAACCAATCATACAGTTCTCGAAGTATCGTTTCCAGAGCGGTGTATCATTTGGACTAAAGCTTGTGTAGTTGACTTTTCAAAGGTAATTGGATTTCGGCCAAATGTAATTTTAGATAGACATATGCACGTTTAGACGAACTTAAACCTTCTACATCATAATACTTCCCCTATACTTTATTGCTTCTTCTATTTTACCACGAATAATATTGAAATCTAGCATTAAATAGCTTTGACCTCAACCCAGCTTGATTTTTGGACATCAAATCTGGAAAAAAAATTCAAGACCTAGTATTTTTTGTGTATTTAGATGTCGTTTGGTTCAATTGTGGGATAGGCAAGGATATCGGGCTGGCATATTCTATGGGATTAGCTATCGCATCTTCTATATGGGATAGCTAATACCATCATTTTGGTATAAAATTTATACCGGTATTAGCTAATACCCATAACCAAACATGGATAAATACAATCCCAAATACTATACCCGGATTAGTGCCTTATCCGGGCAACCAAACGACCCCTTAGTATTATAGATAGAAACATATTCTCATAATTTTACAGCTTATTTACATAAATGTCCTCTATGAATTTAGAACAAGTGTTTCCAACAGAGCAGTATACACCCACTTCAATCCTGTATGCCCAAGCAATTGTGAACAGTATCAAATATAGTAGTGAGAGAATCCATGAATGATTTTTCAGAAGAGGGTAAGAGGTCTACCATCATCCAGCGTTTGAATGTATCATAAGTTCCAAATTGCAGACCAGCATAAGGAATAATCTCAACAAGAGTAGGTGTCAATCCAGAATACAGTCCTCGAATGCCACGAGTTCTGAATATATCAACAAATGCAGCCCTCATGTTTGGATAAACCTGTGCGTGAGCATACCACACAAAGCCTAGGTAAGATGAAGGCAGAAACAGTGTACATACTGTACTCCAACTGAACTAGAGAGTGTATAGCAAATCTCACTTGACTTTTTCATTCTAAAAAAACACTAACATGATATTCTGATCATTGCTTTTTTCATCTATCATCTACATATGCAGTTCTGGCAAACCCATTAACTTGAATCAGATGATGAATAAACAAGAATTTCCCCAACCAACCATGGCCTTAGTGCAGATTCAATACTTACTTCAGGTAGGACGAAGACCATGTTAATTTGTAATCAGTAGGCTCGAATCATTACAATGAGCCTACAGGAGAAGACTGAAGACAATGACACTGCATTCTTTTAAAATTTAAGTAGTTATTGCATAACCGATTCTGTATACTCAATCGTCCAATATCAGTGTATTCACATAATTGTATCAAAAGCATTCAGATGGAAAGTAACTTTGTGTATTTTCTCCCACATGCATCACTTAACAACCGAGTACCCTAGATGTAAAATAGACACTCATCTACCACAACTAGATTTTCAATTGCTTGTTTCTCTGAAATGATAGTACCAACGAATCAATCAACTACGTCTATGTATAATTTTAGTAAAAACACTACATATAACTAAAGGTGAAGCTGAGTTTGTTAAGCTTATCCCTTTCTTAGTTTATCAATTTACCCAACACAAAAATGATTTGAATAGCAAGAGGCCTGGTTCCACATGTATGTCAACAGTTTGCATCACATGCAAAAAAGGTTATATTATATTCAAATGTCATAGATAAGTGTCGCGTACCTTTGGCTCTCCTTGAGAAGCTAAAATCGTTCTCAAGAGATCAAACGGATAAGAACCAACAGTAGCTGCACAGCCTGCTAATGCTCCACTGATATAAGAAAGATAAGGGCTCAAGTTAACGTGATCCTCTGCATCATAAAAAACAATCAATCCATCAGATGTTGACGCTTGCTCGAGGGAAGCACAAAATAGTGTTACTCAAAGGCATCTTTGAGCAGCTAATATGTAAATCAGATTTCTGGACTGAACTTACACCAGATATAACTCGTCTGTAGTCAGATGCTAGAAGCACATAAGGTGCAAAAGTTGTACAGCTTGTAACATATGAGAAAGGGGGAAACTGACGCATAAAATTTAACAAATCTACCCAAGCAGGTCAAATTATGATACAGACCTGACTTTGAAGAGCCACTAGCAAAAGTTTTCAATTTGTGTAACACTGCAAACTGTATGGCAGTATATGGCATAACCATCAGTAAAGCAGGAACGTTACCACGCCAAAATCCCTGTCATGTGAGCAAGGAAAAAAGAATAAATTTGAGAATATGCATCATTGTAAAAGATACCATCGTCAAATCACTAAGACATCACTAATACTAACAAGTAGAATTGCTCTTACAGCTCCTCCCCAAATACAAACAACAACATTATGGCAGGCCGGTGCACAACGCATCCCGCGTTCACGCATGGTCCGGGGAAGGGCCGCACTCTAAGGGGTGTGATGTAGACAGCCTAACCTAATGCAAGCATTAGTGGTTGCTTCCACGGTTGAACCCGTGGCCTATACGTCACAGAGACAACTTAAATATAAGAAAAGTAGCATAGTTGTTGGATACCCAAACATCAAAAGTTAACCATCTTCAGAGGCAAACATGGATTAGCACTATAAACATAGAACATGGACAGAACAGAAACAGTTAATGCCACCAGTGATTCTTTTCTTTTCTTTTTTGAATTTAGTGCGAGTTTGCTTTTATGTCCTTAAATTGCGAGACATAGAATTGTTAAGGAAGGACGGAGCTGCACGTTTGACCTAAAAATTAGACAAACAGCCATGTCACACCATTACTTCCACGGCCTTTATTAACACCACAAAAGTTTCATCAACTGAGGAGAAAAATGACATGAGCAACATGTATTGTATTTTCGAGGATATAAGACGTGAAAAGGAATTTTCAAAAGAAGTCATAGAGTGCATGGATATTGTTTATTTAAGAATAAATATTTTTCAGGCGGCAAAAAGAGTATATATTCACTTTATTTGAATGCACGATAATTAATCTGACGAAGCATAATTAGCAAAACAAATGCACACCAATGTCAAGTGTCAAAAACTTTGGGATTGCTACATGCATCAAATAATTTTCCAGAATCCTATAAGTCCCCAATATGAAAGGAACCATACCGGAAAACCTTCTTCTCTGAGTATGTCTTTACTGGCTTGCAGCATCCCCGTATATTTTGAATTGCCATATACAGCTCTTGTTGTAAGCAAGGCCCAGTGGGTTGTGGGTTCCAGTTGAACCTGTAAAAAGGTTAGAATATATCAAAAACATCATCTCTTGATGTATAATCATTCTTGATATACAGAGAAAAAGCAAGACAATTTTTTATGTTAACCCAATAAAGAGGTCTGATGAAGATTGTGAGAATTAAAGATATGGGAAGAAAGAAATTCCTTTTTATTGTATCTACATTGTGTCTTACATTAGCCCTATTTATATAGGGCGTCTACACATACCTAAAGCCTTCTCTATCAACATGGGACACTATACAAACAACATACACTATGCATGAACTAACTCTAACAAAGATGAAGCAGCAAAGAAAAACTGTCAAAGGAGCACGAGAAAGCTGGATTCAGCGCCTTTAAGACTGCAACACTAACTATTCGTTTACAGAGGAAATGTGTGGAAGAATTTGATTTTGAGAGAGAGCGAGAGTTTTATCAAATTAATTGAGGTTTTCACTGCTTAACTAGTGAAACGTTTGAGTTAGACGCATGAATGCAAAATCATCAAAGGGCAAGAATAAGAGATTCACAAAATGATCATGCCAAGGCTGCGAAAAGAAGGTTATTTCTGCAATCACAATTCACACATATTTCTGAAGTAAAGAAACTAAAGTTTGCAAAGTTCAAGTGGCTGTTCTTCCCGCCTTTAGGAGAAGTCAAAGCATCACAAACAAGGATAACAGTCATTCATCCCATCTTTGATAGGACTGGACCAACTTCGGGCACATCGTAGTCCCTTTCATGGAGCATGAAAAGTAAATCTACAGGACTAGAGTTGATGAGTGAACCAAATATATAACTATTTGCCCTCCTAGAATTTTATTTTAACAACGAATATAGACAAAAGCACTTACTCTTTGTTCTTAAAAATAAATATCCAATTAATAACAAAATAAGAACAATCATTCAGCCTTTATCACTCTATTGGTCATTTAATCATAAAGCTGATTATTCAGTCAGGCAATACTATGTTATGACCAATATTTGTACAAAATGCAAAGCAGAAAAGCAACAACAACTGCTACTACCGCTGTACCTCACTATCACTACAGATACAAAAAATGTATTACCTGAAATCTGATTTTAATAACATCAAGAGGCGACGTTACAGTCCTAGATATACCACCAGAAATTGCACCAGCCGTAGCGTCTATAAAAGCTCGTTTAAGCTGCCCTGTTTCTTCCATCTCCCCTAGTAACCACAACAACTATCTGCAATCCCAAAAGTAACCACACCCCTTTTGTTAAAACTTCAAAAAAAATCCTCACACTGAAACCCCAAAAGTTTCAAACTTCAATAAAAAAATCCCTCATTTAGCTCAACTGAAATCCCAAAAGCCAATAAAACTAAAGACAGGTTCACATATAGAAACGTGGGTCAATTTACATATTCTATAACATCCACAAATATCTGAACAGTAACATAGAAAAAGAACTAGGAATAGGGTAAAAAATTACATTCAAATTAAAAAAGAATCTGTAATTAAGAAAAAACCTAATTTTCCTTAAAAAAAAAACTATTTAGTATAGGAATCAAATGGGTCTTAACATATATGAAATTATAGATGAAAAGAGCATTAAAAACGGAAACTTATATATCAACGAATAAGAAATAATTAATACCTGAGAGTAAAGTAGGAGAGGAAGAGAAGAGTCATCATTGACAATTTCAAGAGCTCAAATTCAAGAAAGTATTAGTATATAATGTAATTTCAGAGTAATATTATATCCAGATATCCGCCAAAGTGGAAAGAGGGAAATAGCAATATGGGGCAAACGGCGACCCGGGAAACTTCTTGGATGGAGGCGGAAGAAGTTTTCCCGGGGGTGGTGAAGGCGGTGGGTAGGGAGAGGCTAAAAGGCTAAAAGTTAGATTTAATGGCCTGTGGTGTTTAGATGAAAAAGGATAGAAAAAAAAAAGCGAGGGAGAGGAGAATAAAAGATTCTTCTTTTTTACTTTTTTATTTTTTGGGGAACTTTTTTCTCTATTTTCCTTTTTTTTTTTCTTTTTTTTTTTGAGTGGAGTGACCTTTTTTCTTTTTTTTCTTCCAAAGAGTGGTAACCGTTTAATAAGGGAAAAGATGATTGTGAAATTTTAACATTACAACTCAGCTGGTTTGGTTTGTAGACAAAAAAATATCGAAATTATAATGTAAATATTATAATTATAAGACTATAATTTCTAAATTAATAAATTTAACTTCATTTTACTAGTCCTGGTCTTTGGCGTAACTGGTAAAGTTGTTATCATGTGACCAGGAGGTCACGGGTTCGAACCGTGGAAACAACATCTTGCAGAAATGCACGGTAAGACTGCGCACAATAAACCCTTATGGTCCAGTCTTTCCCGAACCACATGTATAGCAATGTATAGCGGGAGCTTAGTGTACGTGATTATTTTTTATTATTTTTAGTAGTCATGGTCCTGGTACTCGTCCTAGGTATCTATTTTACTACATTGTGATCTAGTAGAGTGTTGTCCCCACTCATTCGCATGGGCTTATTCCCTCTCTAATTGAAAGTTCTTATCTCTATTATATTTTTTATAGCTAGAACTATTAAGCATATACTACTTGGAGCGAATTATTGAGAAATAAAATAATTACATAATAAAATAAAATAGGTATTTAATTTTAAGTTGAGTAAAGTTTTGTTTACAAATTTATCCTAATTTTAAAAGTAGATAAGAAAAATGAAGGTTGTGAAGGAATATTTTGGTGTTTTGGTTTTAGGTGATCTATCCAAAGGATTGACAAGTTCGATATTAGAGTTTCATGTTAAGTATAAAATCCTATTAGAATTGTGGTATAAAATAATTTCAGTATTACTAAAAATGAAAAATTTAACTATATATTAAAAGATAATCAAATTCTATGAGGGAATTAGTTTTCTAATTTCAATAATCAAACAACCCCTATAAGTGACTTTTGGACGACTTCTTAGAATAAGTTTTGCATGAGGAGAAAAAGGAATAATTTTTGGACGAAACGTTTTCTCCTAGTTCGTATGTTTGGATCACATTTTTTAGGGAAAATTTGACATTTAATAGTCTTCTTTTGACCTCTAGTGGTTCATCTATGGATATGAGACGAATGATCATTTTTGTACATTCAGCTGTATTTTCGAATTTGAAAAACAGTCCAAAACACACTTTTGCCAAAAATGGTGTAAGATTATTTTTGAATTTGATCACACCCAACTATGCTTCCTAAGAGGTCTAACGGTCGTTGCAAATATAATTCGGTTTATAAGTCCGGAGTCGAATCTCACAGGGAATTAACCTACTAATCACAACCACTAATTTCGCCAGAATTCAAGTAATCAACCTTCAGAAATATTGAATAATGAGTTGATTATTACTAACTAAAAACAAAGTATTTAAAAAGCTTTAATTCTAATACTAACAAAGCAAATATTGTAGATAAGATTGGAAAGGTCTAGGGTTACGGTTTTTCCTCTTGTCGGAATCTTCCCCGCCACATCTCATATAAATTCGCCTAGATATTTTCTACCGATCGTGAGTACTTTAGGTGTCGTAACTCTCTTCCGAGCAGATACAATAATTTACTAGACGTATTCTTCCGAACTACGCTAGCTGGCACTAGTTTACCGTTCACTAAGATCACACCAAGGTTTCGTTATTCCTAATCTCACCTTTAAACCCTTCGTATTGATTCCTCATATACGTTAGGAGTGATGTTAGTCAACGACTACCTAAATATGTACCATTTTCCAAGCAATACACACTAAATAGGCACAGTCAATTGAGGGCCCTTCAATCAACCACAATATTCATATAGTTGAACAAGTAGAAAAAGTAAATGGCAAATTTATATTAAACGCAGTGGAAAAGTCATCCTTCAAGAGGTTCCGTCAAACCCTATATGAGAATTTAGCTACTCATAATTGTTTGCACAAATACAAGATTAGAATTCATAACAATGGAAAATTAGGATAAAAGAGGAAAAAAACGTGAAGTTGAATCCTTCTCCTTGCTCCAAGCGTGTTCTTGCCTCTCCCAAGTCTTCTCTCCCTTCAAAAAGTGGCTAACTCTCATATTTATATGGTTTAGGGTTGAGTTAGGCCGAAATTGCTTCTCCTAATTCGAGTTGGAAAAGTTGAATTTTTCTGTCCCGGTTCCGGTCTGGTGAAGTGACCCTCACTTCACTGTCCGGGACTTTTCTGGTTTCTTCTGCTTCGGTCCCGGTCTGGCGAAGTGAACCTCGCTTCGATGTCCGGGGCTTTTCTCTTCAGCTTTTTTTTTCACCAAATTTTCTTCCATTTGATCCTTTTCTGCGCAAGTTTATCTCTACACATAAGAAACACATAATGGGCATATTTTCACTTCAAAAGCGATGTGAACTCCCGCAATTCACACACGAAATAACACACAAACACACTCAAAATATGCATTTTTCATCCTTCATACACCGCAAACTGACGATAATGTAGAACACTCCAAGCCACCTTTCATAATCCACTGTAAAAGCTCAAATACTTAACCATATTACTGGCTCGAAATTCTTAGGCACCGCACTTTAATTTTTGAACCCACTAGGGCCATTGTTGAGAGTCACTCACTCTGGCTTGTCCCCGAATATAATCAAACTCCAAGGCTCTGCTAGCACATGAACACCCTCTCGAAGAATTCGCTCACTCTTACAAAGAAACTCTTATGCCACCCACGTTAGTATCATAGGCTTTTCCGTAGTGTAAGTCTCTACTAATTTAAGCTCGTAAAGTCTAGGATCAAGTAGGACTTTATAGGTTGTAATGTAGGCTAAGGTATGGGTAGGATATATTTGAGAAAATAGTGACTAACCCTCCTAAGCACTTTAATACACTACAGTTCACTTTTAAGCACTTTTTTGTCTTGACCAATTCGATGTCTTGCCATGAAACCATACACATTTAGGCTCTTCTTTATTAAGTACATCAACATATAGATACTTACTAACCCAGACAAAGTTCACTCTCTTCAATTTGGTATTTCTGGCTAGAATTATTTTTATACACAAGTGTACCTTTTCGGCATTTTTATGGTTCCACTCAAAAGGTACCTACTCTCTTTCTTTACTCTTCTCGCTACTTACGTGCTTTCGGAGGTAAAGGTCCAAAAAGATTTGATTAAGAACAAAAGGGATTCGACTTATAATGTGGTTGCCAAAGAAAAGGTCTACAGGCTCAAAAGGATTGACTACCGATAATATCAGCACTGGTAGGCAAATAGGCTAAATGGTCAACCAAAGAAAGCCTCTATCACTTCCTAAACTTACAAGACTTAAACATTCCACTTTGACTCATGCACGGGGCAAGTTCTATACTAGCAAGGATAGCACAGAGTACACTAAAGTCTCATAAACTTTCATAACACAGAAATTAATCACAAGAGTCTAGAGATGAGCCTCTGTGTCAAAAGAAAATCACATATATTGTCAAGGCATGTAATTATAGAGATCATGAAGAAAGTACTTAATTCAAATGCTCCAGACTTAAGCCTCGATATAAAACATGTCAAAAGCACAAATTACTCAAGCTTTTTCCTAATTCCATTGTCAGTTCAACCAGAAAACAACATAAAAGAGAAACAAAAATTCTTTTTGTATTTTTCTTTAGACTTTAGTCCCTCAAGAAAATTGTCTCGGTAATCCATCATCGGGAAAAATCCATAATTCTTTACAAAGTTTGAAAAAATAGAGATCTACTTAAAACTACCCGGTTCAAGAAACTGACATCCTCGGGAAAGAACCGCGGTTTAAAGAAAACCCGGGATTAAGCCACTATAAAAAAAACTACTACAATTATACAATTACAATAGCTATAAGAGTGATCATGCAATTTAAAATGTATCACTAGCAATTAAGCACAAGCCACAAAAATTAAAGCCTGACACCCCACCCCACATTTAGGAATGTGCATTGTCTTCAGTTGCACAATATCACAGAAATATAAATACGCAAGATCAAAAGTAGAGTGGGTGTGAAAAACTCCCTCAAAATCATCCGGGTCGAGATGAGGACCTAGCGCAATTTTTTTTAATTTGGAGAATTAATGAGAAAACAGAAAAAATAAAAAAAATAAAAATACCTGGGGTCGCGCCAGGACCGCGCGACCTAGAGATGCGCCCCTTTACCTGGTTCAGCTATGCCCGGTCCCGGTCTCGCGAAGCGAGGCACGCTTCGCTGTCCCCTCTTCTCTTTTTCTTTCTCTTTTGGTCCCGGTCTCGCGAAGCGAGGCACATTTCGCTGTCCCCAACAGTTTTCTCCTCAATATTCTTGGTCTCGGTCTCGCAAAGCGAGCTTCGCTTCACCCCCACCCCCACCCCCCACCCCCACATTTTTTATGTGACTAAATTACAACTAAATGAAAACAAAAAAATTGGGTTACTTCCCAATAAGCACTTGATCTAATGTCGCGGCACGATGAATTTACAATATTACAATGGGTTGCCTTCCACGAAGCGTCTGATTTAACGTCGCGGCACGACTCGCTATCCCTTATCAAGGATCCTTCAAATACATGGTTGAGATCACTTTATCTTCCTCAGCCATGCCTTGATAATGTTTTAGCCTTTGCCTGTTAACTTTGAATTTGCGGGAGCCATCTTCTGATGCAATTTCTACGGATCCGGCGGGATGCATCTCTAACACACGAAATGGTCCTGACCATCTTGACTTCAACTTGCCTGGAAACAACTTCAATCTCGAATTGTATAGCAATACCACATCTCTAGGTTTAAAATTTCGCTTAAGAATATTTTTGTCATGCATCATCTTCATTCTCTCCTTATATAGCATTGTACTCTCAAAAGCATGGTAGTAGAATTCATCAAGCTCGTGCAACTCTATGATTCTACGTGTACCCGCTATTTTCATGTCGAGATTCAGCTGCCTTAATGCCCACAAAGATCTATGCTCCAACTCCAGGGTAAGTGACACGCTTTCCCAAACACCAGTTTATATGGAGACATGCCAATTGGGGTTTTAAAAGCAGTACGATAGGCCCAGAATGCATCATCTAACTTTCTTGCCCAATCTGTTCGTGTAACATTCACGGTCTTTGTCAATACACTCTTTATTTCTCTATTCGACACTTCCTCTTGCCCACTTGTTTGTGGATGATATGGAGTGGCAACCCTATGGCTAACACCATATTTTTCTAACAACTTTGCGAAAGCTCGGTTGCAGAAGTGAGTGCCTCCATCACTGACTATTGCCCTTGGAGTGCCAAACTTGGTGAATATATTCTTTCTCAAAAACCCAATGACTCCCTTTGCATCATTTGTAGGGAGTGCAATAGCTTCCACCTATTTTGACACATAGTCCATAACTACAAGTATGTACTTGTTGCCATATGAGCTGATGAAAGGCCCCATGAAATCGATTCCCCATACGCCAAACACCTCCACTTCCTGAATTGGGTTCATGGGTATCTCATGTCGGCGAGAAATATTCTCGGTCCGTTGGCATTCATCACACCCTTCATCCAGAGGTGTGCATCTTTGAACAATGTCGTCCAGTAAAAGTCCGACTCCAACACTTTTGCGGATGTCCTTACTCCCCCGAAATGGCCACCATATGGGGATGCGTGACAAGCTTACAAAACAGAAGATTGATTTGTCTCGGGGATACATCTCCGGATCATGTTATCAACACAAATCCTGAACAGACAAGGCTCATCCCAATAATACGTGCGACATTCACGAAAGAACTTTTTCTTTTGAACAGAGGAAAGGTCATAGGGGACAATATCGCTCGCCAGGTAGTTTACAATGTTTGCATACCATGGCGCTACCTCAAGGCTCGTAGCCAACAGTTGTTCATCCGGGAAAGTTTCCAAAATCTCTTCCACCTCAACCTTCTTTTCTGCTCCTTCCAACCTAGACAAGTGATCAGCCACTTGGTTCTCCGTTCCATTTCGGTCACGAATTTCCAAGTCAAATTCTTGCAACAGTAGCACCCATCGAATCAAGCACGGCTTTGACTCCTTCTTTTCAATTAGGTACCTGAGAGCAACATGGCCAGTATAAACAATTACCTTCGAGCCTACCAGGTATGACCTAAATTTGTCAAATGAGAACACCACTGCTTGCATCTCCTTCTTGATCACTGTGTAATTTAGTTGGGCACCACTCAAGGTTCTACTTGCATAGTAGATTGGATGCATGATTTTATCTATTCTCTGCCCAAGAATTGCTCCTATTGCATAGTCGCTTGCATCACACATCAGCTCAAAAGGTTGTTCCCAGTCAGGTGCCACTATGATTAGTGCAGTCACCAGCTTCTTTTTCAATTCCTCAAAAGCTACCCTGCAGTCATCAGAAAACACAAAGGGGTGATCCTTTTCAAGTAATTTACATAAAGGGTTAGCAATTTTAGAAAAATCTTTTATAAACCGCCTATAGAAGCCGGCGTGACCAAGGAAACTTCTTATGGCTTTTACGGAAGTGGGTGGAGGTAACTTCTCAATTACATCAACCTTAGAACGGTCCACCTCAATGCCCTTACCTGACACTAGGTGTCCCAAGACTATACCTTCCTGTACTATAAAATGGCACTTTTCCAGTTCAGTACTAGATTAGTCTCCATACACCTCTTCAACACTCTTTTCAAGTTCATAAGGCAATCATCGAATGAGTTCCCCACCACTAAGAAGTCATCCATGAAAACCGCCATTATGTCCTCTACCATATCTGTGAAGATGGACATCATGCACCTTTGGAATATGGCGGGTGCATTGCATAGGCCAAATAGCATTCTCCAAAAGCCATAGATGCCATACAGACAGGTGAACGACGTTTTCTCTCTATCCTCCGGGGCAATAGAGATCTGGTTATACCCCGAGTATCCATCCAGGAAGCAAAAGTGGGACCTCACCGCCAATCTATCTAACATCTGATCAATAAATGAAAATGGTAAATGGTCCTTTCGGGTGGCCTTATTCAACCTTCTGTAATCCATACAAATTCACCATCTTGTGACTGTTCTTGTTGAGATCAACTCGTTGTTCTCATTTTGTACTACTGTCATTCCACTCTTCTTTGGCACACACTGAACTGGGTTGAACTAGTTGCTGTCAGATATGGGGAAGATGATTCTCGCATATAACCACTTGATCACTTCTTTCTTTACCGCTTCTTTCATGTTAGGGTTCAGCCTTCTTTGATGTTCTCTAGAAGGTTTGTGCCCATCTTCCAATAGAATCTTATGCATACAAATTTTTGGGTTGATACCCTTTATGTCTGCAATGGTCCACCCAATTGCAGTCTTACACTCCTTCAGAACCTGCAAAAGTTGTTCTACCTACACATCTAACAAACCGGATGAGATAATAACAGGTAATGTCGAACTAGGTCCTAAGAAAGCATACCTGAGGTGAGATGGTAATGTTTTTAGCTCCAACTGTGGTGGCTCTTCAATTGATGGCTTAGTTGGAGGGGTCTTTCTTTCTTCTAAGTGTAAAGGCTCGAATTCGAGCTCTCTTTTCCAATACCCTTGGCCTTCAAGAGCTAAAACACACTCCTCCAAGTCCTTACCATCTACCTCTTCTAAGTTCATGAGGCAAGCTGCTAGGGAGTCTTTTGCATTCAGTGCCTCATCTTGATCCTCTAGAATCACATCCACAACTTCAATCGTCGCCGCATAGACTTCTACACATTGAACGTTATTTCTTCATCGTTTAGTCTCATCATTAGCTCCCCAATTTCACAATCAATCAGAGCTCTCCCTGTAGCCAAGAATGGCCTGCCCAAAATTATGGGAATATCTTCATCAACTTGGAAGTCCAGAATGACAAAATCTTCCGGAAACACAAACTTTACAACCTGCACAAGTACATCATCAAGTATAACTGAAGGCTTCTTCACAGTTCGGTCGGCTAGCTATAGTAACATGGATGTGGGTCTTGCCCTTCTAATGCCTAACCTTTTATAGATAGACAAGGGTATCAGGTGTATGCTCGCCCCAAAATCACACAATGCTTTGGCAAAAGCATAGCTGCCTATGGTGCACATAATTGTGAAACTCATTGGGTCGGATAGCTTCTCCGCTATAGGTCTTGTCACAACAGCACTACAGGTCTGAGTCAGTGCCACAATTGCCAAGTCTTGAAAGTCAAACTTACGAGACATCAAGTCCTTCATCATTTTTGCATAACCGGGCATCTCCCTCAAGGCATCAATCAATGGAATGTTCACCTAAATCTGCTTTAACATCTCCATGTTATACTGCTCATCCTTTTGATTTTTGGCCAACCTCTGTGGGAAGGGTGCCAGCGGTCGCTTCTTTCCTGTGACTTGAGTTCGATCCTGCTCGGGCACTTTTTATGATGCCTTCTCTCGCACTTCCTTAGCCTCCTTTACAACATCTTTTTCCTTATTTATTTCCTCCCGAGCTGGATGGATTCTTACTTCTGTTAACTCAATTGACTCATCTACCTCAATTGGTACTGGCACGAGTATCTCAGTTGGTCGGCTTTCGCAAGCAATTTCTTGCTCTAGATCAAGATCTCTACCATTTATCAGACTCACAGCCATCAACTGCTTTGGGCCTTGCTCTTTCAGGTTAACATGTGTGTCTGCAGGTAATGTCCCTTGAGGGCGATTGTTTAAGGCCATGGTTATTTGCCCTAGTTGAATCTCAATGCCCTTGATAGCAGAGTCGTGTGATACTAACTTTTTTTGCATCTGGTGGACCTTTTCTTCCATTTCCCCGCTGGACCCAATGAGTTGTTGTAGCATTCCTTTAATTTTAAACAACCCATCATCTTGTCGCACTATCTGTTGCTGTTGAGGTTGTTGATAAGCTAGTTGTTGATTCTGCTGATTGTACCCTTGTTGCCTTTGATAAGGCACAACCTAACACTGTGGTCGTGCAACTCCAAGATTATTATTATTATTGTACTGCTGCTGTGCTGACCTATATTGATGATTCTAATGTCCCCAAGTCTGACCACTTTATCTCTGGCCTCCATAGTTGCCCACATAGTTCATATTATCTTGATAGATTTGATTGTCATTTTCATGTTCACCACTCCACGAACACACATATGGTTGATTAATGCATGGTGTACATAAGCCCCTATTAGTCGTGTTAACTATGTGTACCTGCTTCTGTCCTAATTCATCATTCTTCTTGGTGAGGATACTCATTTGCGTCATCAGAGTGGCCATATTCTCGGCTATGGAGTTGTTTGGGTCCAAAGCTACTGAGTGAACTACAGGGGTGATTGTAGTGTCTCTTGTCATCCATCTTGAGTTTTGAGCCATTTTATCCAGCAGAACCTTACATTCTCTAAATGATTTGCTCAAAAGTGCTTCACCTACTGAAGCATCAATATTGGCCTTCAAGCATTATACCAATCCCATGTATAACCTTTGTCCCAACATCTGATCCGAAATGCCATGGTGTGGACACTTAACCAGCATCCCTTTGAATCTCTCCCATGTCTCTTGCAATGTTTCCACTGGTTTCTGCCTGAAGCTCAAGATATCATACAACTTTCTTGGCAGTCTTATTGGGTGGGTAGAATTTGTTCAAAAACTGCTTGACTAATTCCTTCCAAGTAGTGATGGAGTTTATAGGGAGCGAATTTAGCCAAGTCTGAGCCTCTCTCGTCACTGAGAATGGAAACAACAACAACCTTATTGCTTCCGGTGTCACATTTGGTTGCCTTTGCGTGACACAAATTGACAGGAAATTTTTCAGATACTGCTGAGGATCTTCAATGTAAGACCCAGAGAACAGTCCCTTGTTCTGCAGCAGATGTAGTATGTTGTTTGTGATTTGAAGTGACTCTGCTTGTATTTGAGGGACTGCAATAGCGGTTGTCAGATTTTCAGCGGTGAGTTGTGCCCAATCATACAAAGCCTCTTCTGGCACAAGAGGTGCCACACCCTCATTGTTTGGGTCATTCACATTATTTTGGTTGTTTATTACGTCACTCATGTCTAGTTCGATTCGTTCCGTTGAGTTCTGTTGTCATTTGTCTTTCTTGTTTGCTTGATTCTCCAGTTCTTGAGGAGTTTCTAGGCATGCACATGTAAAACACAAGACTACAAACGTTAAACTTTCAATATAATGAATTTCAAGTTGAGAAAGCTGACTAAAGTACGAATTCTAGATATTCTTCTAACCGTAATTAATAACACCGTTAATTCCCCTAAAACGGAGCTAAAATTTGATCACGCCCAACTACGCCTCCTAAGAGGTCTAGCGGTCGTTGCAAATATAATACGGTTTACAAGTCCGGAGTCGAATCTCACAGGGAATTAACCTACTAATCACAACCACTAATTTCGCAAGAATTCAAGTAATCAACCTTCAGAAATATTGAATAATGAGTTGATTGTTACTGTCACGCCCCGAACCTGGGAGCGAGACCGGCACTCGGTACCTCACCTAACCTAGCGAACCAAATTGCGACTAAGGGACTCTGAACATATAATGTCATAATTTGGCCATGGGGCCACATTGCAAGACAATTTGCGAAGCAAAATATAAAACTGAATGGAAACTAGCACTAACTAAACATCAATATAAAGCTGAGCCGACAAGGCCGTCATAACTACTACAGCTGACAAACCACCAAAATATACATACCAGGCCTACAAGCCCAACATACTACACTAATTAACAGGATATGTCTACAAGTCTCTACTGATGGATGTATTGTGATCGGAACAGGGCCCGACCTACCCATAACATATATACATACATACAAAAGATGTACACGAAACCCTAGATCCGATAACTCCGAAGGATGTGGAGCTTACCGATCAGGCTGAACTCGGGGAGCACTTACTGAGGAGGTCTACCCGTCTGTCTATCTGAACCTGCATGCATGAAATGCAATGTCCCCAGAAAAGGGACGTCAGTACGAAATAATGTACCGAGTATATAAGGTAATAACATAACTGAAAACTGAATCTAAACTGATAATATAATAACTGAAAGTAACTGGGAGTCAAAGATGATCTGGAGATATACTTACCAGTTGATACTGACTCAACTCCTTCAATATAGTAAGTAAAATAAATGTCCGGCCCTATAAGGCTCGGTACGTGTAACTGCTCGGCCGTAGTAGGCTCGCTCATAGGCGCTCGGCCATACTAGGCTCTGTATCTCATCCATCCTGGGCTCGCTCATAGGTGCTCGACGATAGTAGGCTCGGTATATAACTTATCATCTGATCAGAGATTACCCAATAGGGGCCTGCCCATCGATTATAGCTCGATGGTGGTGAGAATATTGTAATACTATATATATATATATATATATATATATATATATATATATATATATATATATATATATATATATCCCCTGCTCTCTTGACTGGAAGAAAACAATACTTAAATGAATATAAAGTCCTGATAAGGGAGAATACTGTAACTTCTGAGACTAGGATAATGTGAATAAATTCATGAATACGAACTTCTCTTTATGTCTCATTGTCAAACATATGTAGTTACGGGATCATGCCAAAATGAAGGAAAGGTTTAGCCTTAATATACCTTATCACAATATTTCTAATCACCAAGTTGAACTCGCCTCTTCGCACCTTAATCAACAACAACGATAATAATACTATCATTAAGTTACGAAAGGTACAACTATCGCACAACGAACGACAAGCTTATTTTGTATTAAAACGGGCAGCATCTCCCCTATAATCCTTACTTTCTCCAAATTCAAGATAACACCAAAAACACAAGAACGCAACAATAACAACTTATATATATTATTTTTCAACCTTATATACACCACAAAATACTACAAAACAGCCTAACACACTCCAATCTCTTCATATACAAAACGACCACCGTAGTAGTGTCAAACAGCCCGAAAATATTACCACGAACGGCCAGCCCACCACCCTGAATTTATGTGGTATTTATCCACACCCTTCCTCCTCCAAAACTTCACAAAATAGTAGTAAAACACGTAGCCCAACAGCAACATAAAATAGTCCACAAAACAGTCCGCTATAAGTGAATAACTCGAATTCACGGCTTCCGATCACCGTCCCGTCAGTTCTTACAAATATAGAACGACTTACTATGCATCTACAGCAGAAAAAAATGGATGAAATAGAGAAGTAAACTTACCTTATTTGTTAGATAACTCAGCTCCTATATTGGTTCTTCAAACTCTAGGCTTTACCTCTAATTAGAACTTGAAAGGGAGAGAAAATCAATTGGGGTTTGCAGGTAATTTTTGGGAGGATTTTTGCAGAGATTATGTCTGGTTATTTTACCCTATTATCAGTCTAATATATAAAGGGGATAGGCTTTTAGAAAGGCCTCTTTGGACGACCCGAACTGGCCCATTTTTGGACGACCCGAACTGGCCCATTTTTGAATTCGCGTTTAAGCAAGTAGGTGACAGTCTGTGCAGTCTCGCAAAAATGCCCATATCTCGCTACTCCGATATCATATTGACAAACGGTTTAATGCGTTAGAAAATAGACTCATAGATATTTAATTTAATGGGTGGAACACCCCATAGTTCTAAGTATATTGGGAAAACATCGCAGTTACATTTGACCCAAAGTTTCAGTAAAACTTATGAACGTATCTTGTAATGACTTTCATCGACTTTTGTTCCACCACTCGCTTGAATTCAAAACATAACACACGACTATCATACGACTAACATAACTCATAACATAACCTCCTTATCATGTTAAACACCCTGGTCTCACCCCAAAAGTATATGCTATAACATTCCCAACTTGTCGACTTTCGACGAAATATTATTTTCTTCAATTTCTTTAGCTTCTGAACCTTCCAACCCTCTTTGTACTTATTGTTCATTATCTTCAATATTTGTAACCTCCGAGGTAACATGATTAACTTACTTTATATATTTTTAAAGATGATCTCATTTTTGGTCCTACATTAGTTTGCTCACGATGCAGTTTTACGTACAAAAATATAGGGTGTAACAGTCACTAACTTAAAACAAAGTATTTAAAAAGCTGTAATTTTAATACTAACAAAGCAAATATTGTAGACAAGATTGGAAAGGTCTAGGGTTACGGTTTCCCCTCTCGTCGGAATCCTTCCCGCCACGTCTTATATAAATTCGCCTAGATATTCTCTACCGATTGTGAGTATTTTAGGTGTCGTAACTCTCTTCCGAGCAGATACAATAATTTACTGGACGTATTCTTCCGAACTATGCTAGCTGGCACTAGTTTACCGCTCATTAAGATCACACCAAGGTTTCGTTATTCCTAATCCCACCTTTAAACTCTTCGTATTGATTCCTCATATACGTTAGGAGTGATGTTGGTCAACGACTACCTAAATGTATACCCTTTTTCAAGCAATACACACTAAATAGGCACAATCAATTGAGGGCCCTTCAATCAACCACAATAATCATATAGTTGAACAAGTAGAAAAAGTAAATGGCAAATTCATATTAAACGCAGTGGAAAAATCATCCTTCAAGAGGTTCCATCAAACTCTAGATGAGAATTTATCTACTCATAATTGTTTGCACAAATACAAGATTAGAATTCATAACAATGGAAGATTAGGAAGAAAGAGGAAAAAACGTGAAGTTGAATCCTTCTCCTTGCTCCAAGCGTGTTCTTGTCTCTCCCAAGTCTTCTCTTTGATCCTTCAAAAAGTGGCTAACTTTCATATTTATATGGTTTAGGGTTGAGTTGGGCCGAAATTGCTTCTCCTAATTCGGGTTAGAAAAGTTAAATGTTTCCGCCCCGATCCCGGTCTGGCGAAGTGACCTCCACTTCACTGTCTGGGACTTTCCTTGTTTCTTCTGCTTCGGTCCCAGTCTGGCAAAGTGAACCTCGCTTCGCTGTCTGGGACATTTCTCTTCAGCTCTTTTTTTCACCAATTTTTCTCTCATTTGATCATTTTTCGCTCAAGTTTATCCCTACACATAAGAAACACATAATGGACATATTTTCACTTCAAAAGCGATGTGAACTCCCGCAACTCACACACGAAATAACACACAAACACACTCAAAACATGCACTTTTCATCCTTTATCAAACTTCTCAATTAATTCTAATTAGCTTTTCCCTACTCATGTTGATTGTGTTAAAATATAAATTATTATTATGAACATTCTTTACTAATGATGTATGAAGCTATATCTTAATAGTAATAATTATGGCTTGGATCAAATAAGTTTGGGTTAGCTATATGATTTATTTTTTTCTAAGCTCAACTCATATCATCATATCAAAATAAAGTCAATTGATATTAAGAACTTTTACTTTTAAAATTTTTATTTAGTGTCATGTACATCGATTAACCATGTTTAAGTGAATAAATCTCTCTATATATATTTGAGGGCCCTAAAGCCGGTGACGTGGCACTCCCAAATAGTAGCAATTGTATTTTCTATGCTTTAGTTTTTTTGGCAATTTAAACATGAAATTACAGGACCACAACGCTTCACACACCGAACTGCTCCTTCCCACGCCGCTTCTTCGCATCAACTATACCTTTCCTAAACATTCAATTCCTTTTACCATATTCAATTGCCCTCCCGCACCGCTTCTTTTCTCAAATAAACCTATTGTAAACTTTCAACTCCGTCTTCCCTATTCAATTCCCCCAAACCTCTAAATATGTTAATTAATTCCTATAAACTCAACTATATCTATCTGCTTACTTTATTCCTTATTTGGTGGAAACGAATACATAAAAACGTTCTCTCTATGATTACACAAGACATCCGAAGAACGTCATCCCCGCCCACTATTTCAGGAAAAATGGGTATTCGCTCCATAATTTGTAATCCTTCGAAAGTTTGCTATTTATTATTTACGCTTTATTATTATATATTCGACTCTTACTAACATCTATGAACCCTAATCTAATTGTGTAGGTGTGAAGAAACAAGGATGCCAAAACACAGTCAAAAGATTGAGATACAATTCAAACCTTCTTCAATATTATGTTTTCCCTCCAAATCAGAACTTATAATATCTATATTCTTGGATAGTATAATTTTTTACCCTAATCAATAACTAAGGATGTAAAGATTCTAAAGTACTTTAAAAAATTCAAAGATTCTTTACTACTATGAATTTACCACAATTGATACTAACTGTGTCGCTGATATGGAGAAAAAAACTATTTTATTACTGATAATTTTTTTTCGAGCAAAATTCCAGAACAATGTCTTTAAATATCTAGAATACTATAATTTTTTCCCAACCAATAAGTAAGGAACTAAAGATTCTAATTAACTTACCAAAATACAAAAATTCAATGCTACTACGCTTTTATCGCAATCCATAATTAAATCTGTAAATATTTTTTTCCAGAAATCATAATTGAATCCTTTAATATTCTGAAATACAATTATTCACCGATTAAATAATTATTTACTTCTACAAAGTGTCTTCATTGTATGGACTATAATAATGATGTAGTGATAAAAGAATTATTAGAAGATTATTATTATTATTATTATATTTGTTCTGCTTACCTCTTTAGTGTTTCGGTAGATTAGCATTATTAAATATAAATTATTGCTATATTACCACTCTAATCAAATAACTAAGGATGTACAGATTCTAAAGCACTTTCAAAAATCCAAAGATTCTACATTACTATAATTTTTCCACAATTGATACTAATTGTGTCGCTGTTATGAAGAAAAAACTATTTTATTACTTATAGTTTCTTTTCGAGCAAAGTTTAAGAACAAAGTCTTTAAATATTCTAGAATACTATAATTTTTTCTCTAACTAATAAGTAAGAAACTAAAGATTCTAATTGACTTGCAAAAATACAAAAATTCAATGCTGCTATGCTTTTATCGCAATCTATAATTAAATCTGTAAATATTTTTTCCAAAAATCATAATTAAATCTTATAATATTTTGAAATACTATAATTATTCACCTATTAAATAATTATTTACTTCGATTAGATGTCTCCCTTGTATGGACTACAACAATGATGTAGTGATATATAGATTATTGGAAGGTTAGTTTCAGTAGATTAGCATTATTAAATACAGATTGTTCCTATATTACCGCTATTACACTTTTCATGCTCTACTCTTTAGTGTTATGCTTGAAGATCGATGTATGCATTTAACACACGAGTTGTAGAAAAAGAAATGGGTGATGGAACTGTAAAAAAGTAAAACCATTATTTGGGTAACTATATCCCTATGAGACTATTTTAAGGAGGTTGCTCTTTCCCTGCTCTACTTTTTTATGTTACGTTAAAGTATCTTGAAACTGGTTTTAAGTGAACTGTATGTATATGGCTTCTTCAAATCATTGCAGTGGCTGATTCAGTCTGTGTTCAAGCTGCCTTATGGTTTTTTCAAAAAATCTCATATCTTGCTTTTTTGCTATATGTAAGTGTCCTTTCTTATCCTTCAAAAGACACCCTCTTTTTTACTCCTTTAAAAGTCATGCAGCTCTTTATCTTAATTATAAAAATTCGTTTTCTACTCTTCCTCCTATTTCATTCACACCACATCAAATCCCATCTTTTAATTACTTCTAAGCATTGTGATGTATTTCTACCTTTATTTTTAGATTCAAGCAATAACGAAAACCCAAAAGTTAAGACATCTTTGGCTATCTTAGTGGTTGCTGTGAGGTTCTTTATTCAATTTGCTCACCATATCATTTAACCAACAACCTTTATGTCATGTCCAATGTGCTCTTTATGTGAAATATGGTGGTTCTTTTTACTTATCTTTTGTTCGCGGTATGATATTTCAGAATTTTATATTGAGATCCTTTTTATCATTGGGAATTGGACGAAAAATTATAGATTATTTTTGTACTTGCTACTAAATCTCATGACATGATTCAGAGGCATATGATTCTGTTATTTTTTCACTCATTTAAAAGTCATGTCGTTTATTCTTCATCTTAGTTATAACCAATTGTTGTTTACTCTTACTCATGTTTCATTCACGCCACATCAAATCCCATCTTTTACTAATATATATATATAATGTGATATATTTCTACCTTTCTTTGGCTATCTTAGTGGTTGTTGCGAGTTTTTTAATTCAATTTGCTCACCATATTATTTAACCAACAATCTTTATGTGATATTCAGTCAGCTTTTTAACCTTTTGTTTGCGGGTATGATACCACTGAAGTCATATTTGAGATCTTTCTCATCATTATGAACTGGACGAAAAATGATAGATTATTATGTACTTACTACTAAATCTCATGACATGATTTAGAGGCATATGATAATGTTGTTTTTCACTTGGTAATATATGTCAGTTTTATCGGAACTGTATTGACTAAACAGTCCAGGTTCGTCATTTTCAAACTCCCTGACTTTATTTTTATGCATTCTTATGCCTTCAGGTCACATATATTTTTAGGGTCAATTAAAATTCATACATAAAATAGTATGGAACCTGCAGTTATTTTCGGCTCATCAACCAGAAGAATCCTGATATGTATAGACAAAATTTATATCTATAAATGTTGGTTTATATATAATTTAGTGTTATGGAGCTTAGGCTATATTAGATTCTTATTATAGCTTGGATTTTAGTATTACATAATAGTTCAACTTCCTATTACTTCTCCTCCTGCCAAAACTCACGCATTCGACAACAATATCTATAAAAGTTCTTTATAAAAAGTTTAGTTTTATGATGTTTAGACTATATTAGATTTCAACGTCACCATATAAATTACTATTAAATAATCATTCAACTTCCTCCTATGTTAGTACTTTCTTCTGTACACCTTTATGTTCTACTTGAAATGACATATGCATTAAATATAGCTGCGACATTGAAATGATCAGGAAATATATACTTTTCCTTGGCAAAATTTTAAAGAATTTTTATTTTCATTTGATTAAATATTGAATCTTGCTATATTAGCATTATTATATTTTATATGCTCTACTCTTTTGTGTTTTACTTAGAAGATCGACATATGCATTTAACACAACAGCTGAAGCCTAATGATCAGAAAAATACTTTTAGTTCCAGCAATATTATAACTATCAAGAAATCAATTTTACACATTTTCTCATCACAATTAACATTATGTTTATGATTGTTACATGTTCTGCTAAAGAATATGGAGTTTTCATATATTTGAGTTATAGGAAAATCTCATAAATACGGATTAAATATTTTACAAATAAACAAGTACAACTAAGAGCTGACATATATAAAGGAGTTTTACCTAGATCATTCATGCAAAGAATGAGTTTGAATATATTTGTGTATGTAAAGATTTTATAAATTTTATTGCATTTATGACTTTTGAATCTAAGAATGACTCTGTATATATTTGTGTATATAAAGATATTACATACGTTATTACATTTATGACTTTTGAATTAGATTGTTGCAGATAATTATATTGTAATTACTACATTTTGGTGAGATTGTATGACAATATAGTGAAAGAAATGAGATTGAATGACGTCATTCATGAACGCGCGAAGCACAAGCAAATTACCTAGTATTGTTATAAAAGAAAAACAAATTTCGTCTATTAATTATTTGGTACATATATATTATTTACGAGTTCAACTTGGGAGTCACTATATATAGTATGTTAACCCCTAGTGCACGTAGACATTATTTTTCTTACATTGTGTTCTTCATTGATCAATTCTGTTTAATTTATGTCACCATATATAGTATGTACACCTAGACATTACTGTGTTCTTCAATAGTCAACTCTATTTAATTTTGATCATAAATTATTAGTTTTTTCATAGCTTTTCTTTTTGGTTAAAAGAAAAATTTTATTTAAACAAAAGTAATATTTTACATCACCTACTCATTGGACTCAAGAGACATGCTCACTTAAAAATAACCAACGCTTTAACTGTTATACATATTATGAGCTCCCCATCATTAGAACATAATATATATGCAGCAGAAACCTGAATCCATAATATAAATTGTTATCTAGGATACCTTCTGTTCCTGGCATAATCATAACCCAATTATTTTTATTGTGACCACTAAGTCCTTTAAGCATATCTTAGACTTCTAGAATTCTTTAAAGAAAAAGAAATTATGTACATTAATATTTGTGTCTGAAAAAGTGTAAATTTTTATGTTATCAGGTACTATGATGAAATGCTTTAGCAATGTTGTCCAATGGTTTTATTTCTTTAATTTTTGTTGTTAAGCTGATGACTCTTCCTTTAATTTTCTTTTCTTTTCTTTAGAAAACTCAGGTTATTTAAATTAGAACAACAAAATATATAGCTCCCCTTTGACCATAGAATTTGGAATTTTTTTTTTCAAATATCTGTTTGTTTATATATTTTCATCATTTTTTCGTAAATTTTGAAAATAAAAATCTTCAAATCCCAACAGCTCTACAATAGTTTTTGAACTTCTATTCGCAAAACTTCAAATTCTTTTCAAGTAAAATGTATGTTTAAACACAATTTTAACTTCTAAAAATTATTTTTCTTCTCATCTTTAAAAACTTATTTTTTCAAGTTTTAACTAAATTTATGTCCAAACACTAGTATAATATTACATTGATTGATTTGCAAAGCTCTTTTACTCCATATACCGAGAATGTTCCTTATTTTTTTTTAGGGCAAGCAATTGGACTTCTGACCATGTATAAATTTTTCGGTTGACCAATAGTAATCCTCCAAAAAAAATTGCATATTTATAGTTGAGATTTTTTTTTTTTTTTGGAGAAATTATTTGGAAAAAAGGTTTGCTGGAGAAAGCGTTTGACTAGTTACTCCTATTTTCTCGTACAAATTCTGTTATGTTCTCGATTATTTCTCTAAATTTTTTTTTGGAGAAACTATTTGGAAAAAAAGGTTTGCTGGAGAAAGTGTTTGACTAGTTACTCCTATTTTCTCGTACAAATTCTGTTATGTTCTCGATTATTTCTCTAAAATATTTTTTGGAGAAATTATTTGGAAAAAAAGGTTTGCTGGAGAAAGTGTTTGACTAGTTACTCCTATTTTCTCGTACAAATTCTGTTATGTTCTCGATTATTTCTCTAAAAAATGTCTCAAGACAAATTTTAATCAAATATTTAAAAACATTAAAAACCATATAAGCAAGCACACTCCAAACAAGTGGGTTTCAATCTTTTTTAGTTTGCAAATCAGTTTTTGAGTTTTTTTGCGAAAATGTTTATTTTCAAACTCAAATTTTCAAATCTTTCATCATCTCCAATACTTCAAATAAGCACCACCTTAAATAGGCGTTTAAACAGGAGAATTTTTTGAAAATGTTGAAAAAGACAGAAAAAAGTTGTTCGTTTATCACTATAAAATATTTTTCGGAGGGAGAAGTGCTTTGACACACTTTTTTAAAAAATAAAATAAAAATTTACTAAAAAAGAAGAGATAATAGTTAGATAAACTGCAACTGTTTAAAAAATAATTCTTTCTACACAAAATATATACTCTCCATTTAAATTTACGTTATCATATTTATTTTTAGTCCATTTAAAAAAGAATAATCTTTTCCTAAATTTAAAATAATTTAATTTAAACTTTTAATTTATCTTTAATAAATTTTCTTTATAGCCATACAAATGTTGTGGTATATTTTAAATAAAAAAATTTAATTTTTTTTTTAAATTTTAAAATTCGTGGCCTAGTCAAATAAATTTACATAAATTACAATAAAGTAAATATTATTTTCAAAAATTATTGAAATGGCTTATAAAAAACTTCAGAATTTAAAGGGGTTTGGAAGGAAACCAAAAAGGTTGTAAATATAATCAGGTCCAATGAGATGGTACCACGTTGAGTCCTAAAATGGCAAATATAGGTTGTCTAGGAATACAGAATTACAGATGCAGTAGTAATAACGTACAACAGAGACTGAACCAAACAGAGAACGTTTGCACCTCCATTTTCAGTTTTCACTCACCCCATTCATAACTGGTGTTCTCTTCTCTTTCTCTTTATACAAACAAACAAATGTATTTGCGTGTATATACAAGGAAAAACAAGAAGGAAAAAAGTGTTGAATGCTCTGAGTTCCAGCAGATTAAAAGGTTTGTATGTGCTTTCTTTTCTTTTTTGGGTTTTTTTCTCATCAGTTATTTTGTCAAGTTATACACTCTAATATGAATTATTTGAGAAATGAATTTATGGGTCGTTTTTAAAAGTTAAAAAAGCGTATTTTTACTTCTATTATGCTTTCTAAGCTGGTTGTTATTGCTTTTTTCTTCTGTTTTTAGCTCACATTTTGCTTTGATTTTTTTAAGAGAAGAATATATATCGGTGTTCTTCTTGTTCTGCTAATTCCTTTTTCTTATGGTAAAAACGGGGAGTCCTTAGAAAAGCGCCATTGTGTAGTATTTTATATACTAATATTTTGGTTCTGTTTCTGTTATTTAACATTTTATTGATGCTTATTTCTAGTATTTATTAAGAAAAGCTACAGTGGAAGTGCTATAAAATTGGTATTTAGGGTTTCTTAGTTCTGCATGTGATGTTGCAGTTTTATGATCAGAAAAAAAAAAAACACAAGAAAAAAACTACTACTATGGAAGTGGGCCTCAGGGGTTTTGTTTGCTAAAACAAAAAAGGGTTTTGTTGGCTTTATTTTGTGATGTGTTTCTGTAGCTTTCTTGTGTGGGTATATAATAGTACTGTTTATTTGAGCATTTTCTTCAGGGATGTCTTTGGTTAGACCTTAATGCAAGTAAGGGTTTATTTTTCATAATCTTTTGATCATGGATTGATAAAAGAAACTAAATGTGTTTGGGGAGATTCTGACACTTTCTTGTAAGGGTTTTGATTTGCTTGTTATCCGATATATCTCATACAATTCAGTAGCAACTAAGCTAACTTAATCGATACATGCTATTTGAAAAATATTGGTAAGCTGTCACGTTACGGGAAGTTCTAATTCTCTGTTCAACTGCAGTTCACTGAAAATGGGAAGTGAAAAATCAGATAGATCAGAATCTGGCAATTTGATATCTTTGACGGGTGTCCAGAAAGAGAAATTCTGTATTGATTGTGCTGAACAAAATCAGCAAACTAGTATGAGGGTCTTAAAAGAAGAAGAATCAAAGAGTCGAAAGAATAGGGTAGGCCCCGGGGACCTTATTTGGGGAAAGGTAATGTCTCATCCATGGTGGCCGGGGCAAATATACAATGAGAGTCTAGCACCTTCTCCACTAGGCCATGCCAAGAAAGATGGTTCAGTTCTAGTTTCCTTTTTTGGTGATGATAGTTATGCGTTGCTTGATCACGATCAAGTCATCCCCTTTGAACCTCATTTTGAGGAGAAGTCAAAGATGTCAAAACTTCAAACTTTCAGTGTGGCAGTTGAAGAAGCTATTGATGAGCTGAAAAGGAGAGCTGCACTTGGCTTGACTTGCTTCTGCCTACACCCTGGTAACTTTCGGCCTACAAAAATTGAAGGGCTTTACGAAGTTGATGTGAGCGGGTATGAACATGGGGCCATTTATTCATCAAAACTGATTAAAAATTGTAGAGATGGTTTCCAGCCACATGGGATGTTTTCATTCGTAAAGCAGTTGGCCACGTCTCCAAGATCTTTGCTGAATATTTATGGGATAATTAACAGTGCAAAGGTTACTGCTTACAGAAAAGCAGTTTTTGAAGAAAACGATGAGACCTATGATCAGGCGTTTGATGAATTTGAAAAAGATGATGAGACTTCTGGTCAGGCATTTGGAGTGAAAGCCTCAAGCTCAGAGTATCTGGCAGAATTTTCAAAAAACGGAAATCAACTTCAAGGTATCAATCAATATTTCCTCTGGCATGGTTTGTCTTCTAGACTATTGTACTTGTTTTTTGTTTTGTTTTTGTTTATGCGAGGAACAAATCCTCTTCTTCTTGATTGCATCCCCTGAGAAAATTCAGATGCTAATCAAGTCACCTATATCGAGAGTGTATATTGATAAAGATTTAAGATCAAGCTTGGTTGGACTTTGCATTTTTTTTTTGTCCTTACAAACAAAACTTTTCTGAAGCATAAAATGGATGTGAAAAGGACGCGACCTATGTATAATGTCAAGCTATAAATTTTGATGTGCTTGTTCAGTCAATCATTTTAAAGTAAGATCGATATCTGGACAAGACCAAGCATACGTTAATCTATTATGAACATAATTTCCTTGTGGATTAACAACATGTCCCTCCTATATGCATCCACCATACCTGTTTGGGCACTCAGCTTTTCCATCATTGTATTGTACCAAAATTGGTTTCATGGTTATTTTGCTTTTGCTGTCGCCTCATAAGTGCTTACTCAATTGACCAATTTTAGTTTCTACTAATTTATCGTGCATTCTACTGGTATTTATTGTTCTAGAATACACACTAGTATTCCATATTTAAATAAAGAACACAATGATTTATTTGCTTACTGTTATTGACGAGTGGATAATTTGGGGCAGATATGCTAAATTATGTAAATTCTTGCAGGTACTGCTGGTGCTCAGGTAGAAGCTGCAGCCTCAAATGGACCGAGAGTATTTGTAATATCCACTGAAATAGCTCGTTTAGAGAGGAATAATAGCGTTACTGTGGCGAAACCTTGTGTTGATATTGCATCAGAGAGATCAGGACCTGCTGCTCTACATTATAAACACAAGGATAAGGCTTCAGTTTATAGGAAGTTGAGAAGGTCAGAGGTATCAAAAACACTGGATAAATCTAAACGTTCCCAATCACTCAATGTGCCTAACGTGATTACAAAAGAGAAATTGCAAAATCTCAAATGCCCTATCATTCCTTTTGATGCATCTGTAATCGAAGAAAAGGAAAAAGAGTCATGTAAAGGAGAAATCAAAAGGAAGAGGATGAAATGGTCTCCACCAAATGAACAGGGGCAGAAAGGTAAGTTCCAGAAAGATGCTACCTTTGACAATATACATGCCAAATCAGGTGGAGAAACTGGCAGGACCTATTGTCACAAAAATAGAGAAACTTGCAAAAAGAAGAAAAATAACAGGGTTAATGACTACGGTACTCCACGAAATGGTGGTCTTTTGTCCGACTTGCTAGCTTTTGCATGTGATCCATTTTATGGAACAGAACTGGGGAATGCTACTGGTGCATTGACGCTTTTGAAGCAATTCCGATCAAACTTTTACCAAAAGAGTTGTTGTCCAGATGAACATGAGACGACCAACAAAAAGCGGACACTCTTGGAATGCCAAGAACGTATGACTAGGAAAGAAGAGTTGAGGGGCTTGAAGTCCTTGCGCATGACAAAGAAGTATGATGACCAAAAACTTTTGACACCCCAAGAAGGGACTGACCTTAACATCCAATCAACATTGCCTGTGCAGTCTGAGATGAAGTCATTACCGAGGGAGTTGCCCAAGGAAAATTCTAAGTGCAGGTCTGATGTAGAAGAACAAGCATCTCCCAAAGGTAACGCGAATAGCAACTCCATAGTTTGTGAGTATCCAGACGTTGATGCATCTTCTGCAAAAGTTAATATTGGTGGCGAAAACTGTCGAGAGGTCCTTTCTGAAGTCGTGTGTGCTTCAAGTCCTGTTTCTTCTAGCATTCAGTACAAGTATAAAGTTGGTAGTTTGGATGAGACCGTTGCAGCCATTAACAGGAAATATTCCATGGATGAGGGATGGAAGAGTCATTATCAACAAAATCTCAGTGCCATTAACAGTTCAAATTTGTCACTTCAGCTGTCTAACCTTCTCCAGAAGTGCAATGACATTTTGGGTCACAGAACCAGTTCAGCAACCAGAGTTAACTCAAATGAATGATAAGCTATACAGTATACTGATGGAGCTTGCACAATGAGAAGGAGAAAAGAGCATAGAACTTGTTCTCATTGTAGGTTGATGGGGTTAACTCAAATTGCGGAAGATGTTGTAGGGGTTTCATTCCCTAGCTTGATTTCTAGCTAGTTTTCTTTTGTTGCTTTGTTTCTCTTTCGAAAAAAAAGTCCTTGTGAAATAGGCCTATCATGCCCTTGTGGTCTACTTTCATGACTTTCTAGTTTTGGTCCAGTACCATTGTAGGTTGTTTGAAGAAAATGGAAACTATCCAGTACCATTCTCTAATTTAACTAAAGCCATGTTTAATGTTTTATGAATGCCCAAATACCTTGTCTAACGTGTTTAATTTCAACGAGCAACGCTACAACTGATGGACCGAGGGATAATTAAATCGACGAGAAAGGAATAGGACCAGTTCCATGTCTGAAGGTAATCTAGTTCCATAATTAATTTAAATATCAAATTAGCCAAATATTACGAGGACCAAAATAAAAATTTACTGTATAATAATTAAGGGACCAAAAGTGCAATTATTCCGGAACAATTGATTTCGGGAGAAATTCAAAAATAACCAGAGTGGTAATTGAAAAATAGCCACAGTTTCAAAAGTAATCGAAATTTAGCAACTTTTCATATAAAGATAAATCTGAACGAAAACACTGTTCAAAATCCAGAAAATATTCTAGCATAATATACTAGAGTTCCAGTATAATATACCGGTCCAGCATAATATGCTGGAAGTTCATACACAGGTGCTTCAATCTCCACTATTTTATGCTGGAACTTTTCGCGTGTTGGAGTTCCAGCATAATATGCTGGAAGTTCATACGCAGGTGCACCAATCTCCAGTATATTATGCTGGATCGGTTCGTGTTGTAGCAAAATAGTGGCTATTTTTCCATGACTTTGCAAACTCTGACTATTTTTTAATTACCAATCCGAAAATTGACTAGCCCGTGCTATTTTTACTTTGATTTCGGAGACAATGGCCCAAATATTTTTGATTTCATAATATCCATGTATGTAAATTAATTCATACTCTCCTCGTTTTAAGCATAGTTTGAATTGACATAGAGTTAATAAAGAAAGTAAGACTTTTAAAATTTGTGATTTTAAATATACATAATATTCTATGACTATGAGCACATTTGGATTAGCTGATGTGTAGCTGAAAAAATCAAGTGCTGAAAACACTTTTAGGTGCTGAGACTAATTTTATAAATAAGCAATTACGTGTTTGGATATAAGTGTTGAAGCTAATACTAATAAATTGTTAGTTTGTTGATGGTCGTTCCTATTAAAATGATTGAAATATCCTTAAAACTATTTGCATAAAATATAAATTTAAAAGTATTTTTACATTAAAAAGGGATGAATGATGGAAATAAAGTTAATGTTGTAGGAAGAGTATTTGAATATTACAAAAGATATTAGGGATAAAATCATAAAACTTGGTCAAACGAGAAATGGTTATAAGACCATAAGTTGTGGTGATCAATATGACTTTTGGCTGATTTTAGCTTATAACCACTTGACTTGTAAGTATTTTTGATGCCTACCACGTGTAAATAAGATAAAAAAATACTTATAAGTTAGTTTGACAAATTTTAAGCTTAGCCAAATACCATGTATAGAACTTTTAAAAATAGTGACTTTAAACATGTCATAATAATTGTTTGCCTAAAAAAGCTTCTCATTAAAAATACAAAGTTAAAAAATAAGATGGGAGGTATAAAGTTGATTGTTTTCAAATATGGAAGTGTCATACTTTTTTACAAATACTACTCATAAAAACAAAAAGAAGAAAAAGATAGGTGTTTTTAGGTTAGTGCATATTTAGCAGTATTTTAAGGGGTCATTTGATTCAAGAATTAGGTCGGTTATTCTGATATAAAATTTTAAAATTAAATTTATCTTGTGTTTGGTTAAAAGTATTAGCTAAATAAATATTATTTTTATAAAAAAATATGATATAACTTATCCTAAATAGAAGGTGAGATAAGTGATACAAATTTTAATATATTTCCATGATTATAAAAATATAATGACATTTTTACATGGTAGGAATCTTATCAAAAAATATTTATACAAATAATAGTACTTTTGCTTTATTTCATAAGCAAAAGTTATAGCATTTTTAAAGATTCCTTACCGTATTTAATGGCCATCAATTTTTGAAACATAAACATTTAAACACTAACCGTCAATTTAAGGAATTAGTTTTGAGCCATATTAATCTATCTACAATTCTCTCTCATCATTAATTTGAACTTTCTAAACTTACCGTTTGTCTATGAAATTTTTCTTCAAATAAATAATTACTCTTACAATCGCATTTCCGTTTTTCTCTCAAACAAAAATACATAATACATGCATATCTTTTTATTTATATAGTATATATTTGATGTATAATTATTAAAAAATATATAATTCTGTACATATTCAGTGTATGTATTATATATTTAATGTATAATTTATGTATATTTAGCAAAATCTGAATATATTTGATGTGTGTGTGTGTGTGTATATATATGAGGTATATGTTATTTATTATTCAATATACATTAACTGTATAAATAGTAACAAATTAAATATTTATATGCTTCATTGTTATTCCTTATGTATATTATACGGTAAATAAATTTTAAAATATAATATACTGTAAATAATATCAAATAACTTTTTCTTGAATTAAATTCTTTATGTGACAAGATTTTCGCTCAAAAAAGGGTATACGAAGCCTACGGGGAGGAAGGAGTTATTTTTGGACGAAAATTATCCTCCCAATACGTTTCCAGTCATATTTGTTAACTAGTAAATTTACTCGCGCTTCGCGTGATTATAAAAAATAAAAATATGGCTAAATAATTAATGTGCTATGAAGAAAATCAATCTTGATTAATCAAACATTTTTTCATGATTCTTCAAGGAACTATTATAATGGGCAAAACTACATTAACATTTAATAATGAAAATTCTTTTACACTACCCGTGTATATCATTTAAAACTCGCAATTTTACTCACTTGAAAGTGAAGGCCCAAAATTCATGTAATCTCTCACGCTTCATCCAAATGAAGTGATTCCTCCATATTTTTATACTTAAGAAACAAAAATACTGTAAATAACAACTTAAAAAATAAAAATTAGAAAATATACATTGTATTATACTAATGAATTTTTTTTTGAGGAATCAGAAGGAAAGACTGGTTTGAGAATTTGCGAAGAAACTTAAAGAGGGTAGGCAAGGAAGAAAGAGATAACAACGTTAAAAGAAAAATAGCTCCAATTTTTGTCTTCTTACAGTAGAAGACGAAAGATGAAAAAGGCACCCAACAAAAAAAGATTATAACAAAAACTATAGTGAAAAGTTCCCCAGTTAAACTAATTTGTTCAAATTTAGCCTTTGGTGCTTTGGTTGCTATTGATGATGCTTCTTCCTCTTTGCTAATTGTTTACCCTCAAAATCGGATAACAATTAAATTTATAAGTAGTTTTAAGGATATGCGGATTAATTTAATACAAAACGATAAATTGAGTTAGAATGGACAAGTAAAGATACAATAATTTCAAACCACGCGAGGAGGATGGTTCCAGCCTTGGTGAAGCATTCACCCTCGATCCGGGCTTACAGTGGACAATTTCGCTGAACGAGAGAAAAAGCTTACAATAACAGTGAAAATAATAATATATTGCTTTGGAATGCGTGTTACAATCTGTCTAATGAATTATTAGACCCCCTTTATATAGTAGGGGAATTCTACTCTAAGTACAACTCTATAAAAGGTAAAACATCTTCTGTTTAACTGATTGCCGGTCCTTCATCGATATGTGCCGGGATCCACGCTGCGATATTCGGCCGATCGTGGATATTACGGCCTTCTGTTGGTCGTGCTTGATTGTCCGACAATGTCTTCCGAAGTCTTTTAGGATTTGGATCGATCTCGAATCATGACCTCAATATTCTCAAAGGCAGACAAAGTGCCCCCGAATTCTGACTCGACGAGACCTTTGTTTTGATTTCGATCCTTCGCAATCATATCTCGAGTTCGTTTTACCCTATTGGAGGCCGGAGTATATCATGAGCCCGGTTTTTACCCGTATACAGATAGTCCCCTCGTTTCTCAGAAAGCAAGCTGACGAGAAACGACATGGGCATCCCGATTCCTTCTTCAATACACCGTGACATAAGCGACAAAAAGCCCGAAACGTCTTGTCAGTCATGTCATAATGGCATTAAATGCACGTCAGCCGCTGGTCGGCTGTCCCTGGAGGCGAAACGTCGTAGAACCACTATAAATAACCCCTCTTTCGTTCATTTTTTACTTTATATTAAACCATCTACCTTTGTACCCTCAGAATTTCACTACTCTTTTTCACATTCTAGCATTTTTACCTCCGTTATTCGAGATTCCTTTGAAATTTTTACTCATCATCTACTCAAGCCAACACATCTGAGCTTCCAGCTTTCAACCTTTCCCTATCTCTTTTAAGTTTTCCCCTATAACAATGGCAAAAACCTTAAAATCTGTTTCCCAAAAGGTCGCTTCTACTTCCTAAACAACTGCCGAAACTACTTTCGATGTGGTCGACCTCGGGAGACTTGCTGCTAATGTGGTTATCGATGAACCGACTCCTGAACCTCCCTTGAAGATGTTCATTCTCGGAGGTTGTTCGATCGTTGACGACTTCAAGGTCGAGAAGCCTTCTTCGGTACAAGGTCGGCGTGAGGATGCCTCGAGATACATTTTCTCAATCACTGAAGAGGACCTCCCCACGATCTGAAAAGACTGCAACTAGGCTGACAAGGACATCGTGGTCCCCGACTACGAAGAGGCCATTACCACCCATGTCGAGGGATATCTGAGTGTTTACACTTATCCCCTTACATTGGGCCCGGTAGACTCGGTCATCTTATACTTCTACAGGAGGTATAACGTATGCCTTAGCCAAATTCAACCCTCACTGTGGAGGATCGTGATCCTCCTTCGATTTTTTGTGAATAAAATTGGTTCGTGCACCTTCACCATCGATCATCTGCTCCGTTTATACAGTCCCCGAATCTTCCGGGTGGGGTGGACTGATAAAGCTTGCACGCCTAGTCGGCAAAGCCCTATTTTTGAGCATTGACGAGGAACATGATCAAGGTTGGCCGGGTCGTTTTGTCCGGGTGAGGACCTTAGATTTGATCCCTGCCGAATTCAGACCATTCCCCGAGAAGTTGAATGCATCATGTAAGTAAAACTTTCCCTCGAATGTTGATTTCGTTTTCATCTCTCTTTTTCTCATTGGTATTCGTAATGGTGCAGCTGTCGCTCGAGTCCCAAATGTTGTCCCTCGACTCAAGGAGTGGGTTGAAGGTATTGTCTCACAGATGCCCTTCTCCGAGCGCTCGTGGCGCAAACTCTCGAAGGGCCGTTGGGAGGCCCGTTCCCATGGTAAGATTCTTTTCCCGAACAGGTTGTGTTAGGCTTCTTCTCTCAGCATTACATTCTTATTATTTTTCCTTTATTTCCCTTTTGCAGGTTTGCCTAAGACCGTCGAACTTAGGCCCTCAGTTGGGGACGAGGACCTACCTGCCGATTCTTTCGCTTCGGGACAACCCGAAGCCACAACAGAGGAGAAGAAAAGAAAAAGGGCCCAGAGTTCACCGAGCTCGGAGAAAAATAAAATGAGAAGGAGGCTGGTTCGTAAGCCCAAGGAAACCTCCAGCTCCCGAGTGCTTGACTCGGAATCACTCCTCTGGCTCAGAGACGAGCCCAAGGAGGATGACATCTTTATGGCCCATGAGCCATCTGTCCCCGAGGAATGGGTGACAGCCAAGGGGAAAACAACTGAAGCTAATCCCTCTCAAGTTCGTGAGGCTAATGCCGAGGTAAGGACCGAGGACTCGCGAGATGCCGGTCATGCCCCGCCCGGCATTATAGATATTTCGGGATCGCCTTCGTTCACAGAATCATTATTCGTTGAAGCCCGAACGATGAATGAGCGATCCCATGAGGAGGTCTATGGAGCAGATGATCCCCTCCGAGGATTTTTTGGCGGTATAGACTCATCTGCCCTGGAGGATTTTACCGAGTTGGGCGACTTAGAGGTGCTGAAGAAAAGTCCACCTTCGAAGGCTGGCGTGTCGAGATCGAGCCCGAGATTAACTAATTGGTTCCCCGCTCCGAGCAAGGATCCTGGTCGGAAGTGAACTGTCGTTCTTACCATTCCCGAGGATGCCCAGATCCTTTTTGCCCCCGTAGGGATAGCCAGTTATCTCCGGTGTTTGGTAACCGAAGAAGACTAGGGCAAAATGAATGAGGTAGATGCGCCATGCCTGTTCAACGAAGCACAACATGCGCTGAACTGGGTAATTCTTGATAATTCTTGATGATTATCTTTTATAATATTTGAATTAAATTTTGATAATTCTAATATCTTTTCTCGTATTTGCAGGCCTCGGTGCTCCACCACAAGACCTTTCTCCGGTACCGGGATGAGCTAAGCCAACTCGAGGCCGAAGTCAAAGAGCTTGCTGAGAAGAGAGGCATGTATAAGCTTCTTAGCGAGCAACGTGAAGGAGAAGTCAAGAGCCTCCGAGCCGAGTTAGATGCGGCTCAGAAGGAACATGCTGACCTGTTGGAACAGGTAAAAATCTTTGAAGTTAGTGATGATGAGCTAGGCACAGTGTCTAATGGTCAGAATCCATAGGTCCAGCAAAAGGTTGATCGGGTCGACCAGCTCCAGGCTGAGATGGATGAAGTCAAGGTCATGGCCGAGGAGTGGAAGGTCAAGATGGACCGATTGGCTTCGGAAAAGGAGACCGCCCAGGAGCAGCTGGCCTCGACGGAGGCCCAACTTCGATCGATAAAGGAGAAGGCTGAAACTCGATCCCAAAAAATTGAAGACCTCCAGTCTAACCTGGGCTCGACCGTCGCCGCACGGGATACCCTTGACAAGGAGCTTGAAGCAGCTAAGTTAGCGGTGGAAATAACCAAGGCCGACGCTGAAGAGATGGTGGCCCAGTATAAAGCTGATGCTGAGGCAGCTCAAGAACGCCTGAAGGACATCGTCAAATATGTGAGGTGGCAGTCCCGGAGGGAGGCTCTTGAGGAAGTTCATGCCCGAGGGTTCTATTTATCGGCCGAGATTGTAAATTTTAAGAGGCTAGAGTTTGAGGCCAAGAAGTTGGCGTACCCCGAGTAAGAGAAGATTACGAGGGTTCGGGCGGATCCGAGGACGGGGAAGACCCATATGGTTCCGGTGACAAGGCAGGCTCTGGCGAAGATTGGGCTTCTTAGGTGCCTTGTAGATTTTTCTTTTCTTTTATACTTTTGTATTTTGTTGAGGCCGTTTTGCCTTTGTAAAAATTTATGTATATATACAAGAATTTTTCCCTTCGACAAATTTCAAGCTTAATTCTTTTTTCTTCTTTCTTTACGATCGCAAAGATTTTGAATGCCGTAGCACGTAATAATTAGGTCTTGTTCGGAGGTTCGAACAATGCTCGTTCTTGATATTATTTTGCTTAAGACTCGTGGGGGATCGGTATGACCAGAAGCTTTCCCCGAAGTATTTACTTAGAATCTTTTAGATTATAATTTTGCCGAGGGTAGCCTTTGAACCGGTTTAGAAATTTTGAAGGCCTTATGTTTTGGTTATGAATCTCGTACGTCTCCGAGCCATTCTAGGACGGTCGTAACCTCTTAAGTTTGGGTGTTTCCCAATGGTATTATTACCCCGAGTCATTGGGGTTCGCCTGGGACAACAGTCCCCGAATGGGGATGGCCGTAGCCTTTGAAGTTCGGGCACTATCTAATAGGTTTTGTGCCCCCGGTCTTCGTAGCCCGAGCTGTCTGGGTTTGTCCATGACGTCAGTCCCCGAGCGGGGGTGATCTCTTGGATTCGGACAGAGGTGGCCCTTGGGCCCGATGTCCTTAAGGAACAAAATACATTAATTTTTTAATAGACAAAATATGTATCTTCGAGGTAGAAACTTTCTTTTATTTCTGTACAATATACAAGATTGCAAATGTGTACAAGCTTCGATTTATGGCTTAAGTGGTCTATGTGGGCACGGTTCATTTGACCGTTTGGACCTTACAACAAATTCTATCTACCAAGCCCAAACTTGTTTGAGCATGATGTTTCCTTCCTTGCTAAAATCATTATCCGATGGTGATGGCCCCCAGTATTCGGGGTTGATCTTAGAGAGGGCTCAGATACTGTTGATGTTGTAAAGACCAGTAAAATTTCACCATGGAATTTAAGGTTTCGTGGTGACGAGGTAGGCCTATCTTAGTATAACTTTCGTGTCCACTTAGGACATTCCGCAATAAGTAACTCACTTTGTTCCTAGTATTGTAGTTGCCCATAACGTGGTCTTGTATTGCAGTTTGGGAGTTAATATAGCAGAAATATATCTAGCTCATAACAAATGTTCATTTTCTCTTTACACCTCTAAACATGTATTAACTGTGTTCCTTAGTTAGTAAATTCATTGTGCTAGTTTCCTGACATTTGTTGGATAACCATGAGAGATCGCATCCTTCCATATGTTGCTGCAACACTTCCTTTTTCATAAGGGTCCTTAATAGGCTCTCCGTCAAGACCAGATGCACCTTTGGGGGTTATCATAGCATCACGTCTGCTTCTCATGTTTTCCTATCTTTCATTAGCATCTAGGTACTTTTCAAGTCGTAAAATCCATGGCGAACTCATTATGAATATCTGCAAACCTTCCATGATTATTTTATAGTGTCTTCCTGGGTTCCATTATCTTTACACATTCGGCTTCTAGAATCATTGACTATGTCATTGTCATGTGCGAAGAGTTTACTTTCCTTAATGTTCCATATCCCTGGGTGGATAGGAGTTATTTGTCTTTATCCCTGGAGCATCATATTACCCATTAGAACCTTTCTAACCAATGATGTCATTACAATGATTAACCATGTCAGTGCTATTGGTAGTAACCTTCATGTCTTTTAGGATATAACCTCCTGAAATGCCCTTTGCAGTACATTGATGGATTCTTGAATAATTCCAGTCCAATTCGAACCTCGTTGTTCCTGTTTGTAGTAAATCCATCGAGAGTTGTAGGTTCAAACATGTCAAAGAAGAAGCATTATTCCATGATCGAACATATTGTGTAGGAACTCTATCGTCATATTCATTCTAGCACATCGTAGAATAATTATTGAAAGTCGCCAAAGGTTTAGTTTGGGTGTTTGACATAGAGATTTAGGGAAATAGGCCGAGCTGCGCGTATGATGTCCCATATCGTTGTCCTCTATGCACCCAGTGTTTCATGTGTCTACGTCAAGGAAGGTAGTTGGAAGTTCTTTGTCTATCGTTCTGGTGGGAGCTATGGAAGGTAAACTTAATGGGTAATTGGCTTATGAGAGATACCTAATTGTCATCCTTGTTAGATAAGTCCGGAAGTTGAGATTGCCTCCGCCAGGTGCTATGGCTAAGTCTATGAGTTGAGGAGATCACCTCGAAGGCCGAAAGTGTTGTGGAAAGGGAATATTCTCAGTTGGTTGTAGAGCCAAATAGATGTGGTTCAAAAGGTACTTTTTTGTGTTATGATTTAAATGTGTACAGTTCATGTCAAGATACCACTTATGTTAATGTAATGCCCTTAATGTTGAGGTCGGTGTTATTAATATATATTGTGATGCTTTGTCGAGTAGTGTATGTGTTGTTAGGAGTTGTTTTGGTGGTTCTATGGCAGGTGGATAGGCCCAATTATAGGGGAGACTCTGCCAAAATTTCTGAAAATTTGGGAGTTAGCCAAATTGGAGGCTTATGATGTGTGAAAGGAGAGATGAATTATGTTGAGTATTTTGGGCGGACTCTACTCCTCATTCGAGGACGAATGATCCTAAGTGGGGGAGGATATAAGGCCCCATAAAATTTCGCCAAGGAATTTAAGGTTTCGTGGTGCCGAGGTAGGCCTATGTGGATGGAAACTTTTGGCAGAAGAAGGCAATTTTGTTGTCTGTTTCACGACCGCATAACCGTTTTGCGGGCCGCATAATCATCGCGTAGTTGAGCAAGGAGTTTGTTGAATTTTGAAGGTCATTTTGCGGTCCATTCTGCGATCGCATATCCATTTCGCGTTCTGCATTTTCCGTCACAGATTTGGCATGCAGAATTTTATTGGGTCACTCTGCGGTCCATTGTGCGACCGGATAAGTGGTATGCGGACCGCAGACCTGTCGCAGACTGGTCCAGACCAACCCAGTTCTTGGCATCATTTTCGTGGCCCATATTTCAGGCGGTATATCTGTTATGCAGTCTATTCTGCGACCGCATGAGTTCGGAGGGTCCATTTTTCTATTTTATAACCCAACCCCATTTTTTATAAAATGACTTTGGGGTTATTTTGGCCGGGTTAACACATATTTTAGAGAGACGGGAGTGCTTTAGAAAGGGAGGAAGGAGCCCCAAGTGCATTGATCATCAATCCCTATCCAAATCTTGAAGATTCAAGGGAATCATTTACTAGACCACCATCTATCCTGGTAAGTTCCTGTCCTATACCACCCACGCAAGTTATTTTAGGGTCTAAATATATTGTGGAATTAGAATTAGGCCATGCATGTGCCAATAGCTTGTAGTATGTTAGGTTAATGAATTATTTTGGGTAGTCTCTTGTTGAAATTGGTTGAGTTCAGAAGGGATTACCATTGTAGAGCTTTGTAATCTATTTTGCATACTAGGTGTTTGACAAAATTCCTAATAGGGTTACACCATGAGAATCCTTCTAATTATTATATGATTTTCGCTATCTTCCTATAGATTGTTATTGCTAGAAGTATTGGGACGTTGTAGTAACTTAAGGAAATATCAAACAAGGTATGTTGGCTAAACTACTCTCTTAGAATTGAACGGCCTTGACATTATCCAAAATGGTGATGTCCTTGATGGCCTTGATTTTATCGGGATTAATCTCGATTCCCCGGTTGGACACCATGAATCCGAGGAATTTCCCGAACCCGACTCTGAATGCGCATTTCTCTGGGTTCAACTTCATATTGTATTTCTTCAATATATTAAAGGTTTCCTACAAATGTTTCAAATGGTCCTCTTCTCGCAGGGACTTAACCAACATATCGCCAATGTAAACCTCCATTGATTTCCCTATTTATTCTTCGAACATCCGATTTACTAGGCGTTGGTAAGTGGCACCAACATTTTTTACTCCGAATGGAATTACGTTATAACAGTAGGTACCATATTTAGTGATGAAGGACATTTTTTCCTGGTCGTCCGGGTCCATCCGAATTTGGTTGTACCCGGAGTAGGCATCGAGAAAACTGAGGATCTCGTGGCCGGCCGTGGCGTCGATCATGCGATCGATGTTTGGCAGAGGGAAAGAGTCCTTGAGGCATGCCCTGTTTAAGTCTTTATAGTCTACACACATTCTTAATTTATTCCCATTTTTAGGGACTACTACTACGTAACCTCCCGGATGAACCCTATTTTAAGGAGTTTAGATACCTCGTTCTTGATGAATGCATGCTTGAATTCGGACTAAGGCCTACTTTTTAACTTGACCGGATGGAACTTCAGATCCAAGCTTAGCTTATGAGTAGTTATCTCCGGAAGAATCCCTATCATATCGAGGTGAGACCAAGAGAAACAATTTATGTTAGCTATCAGAAATTGAATGAGTTTTTCCTGAGCTCGGGACTTAGCCCAATGCCGAGGTGTACCTTACGATCAGGCAGGCGTTCGATCAATATGACTTGCTCCAGTTCTTCGACTCTTGATTTGGTGGCGTCGTAATCATCGGGGACTATGAAAGGCGTGGGAACTCCGTATTCGTCGTCCTCATTCGTCCCCTGCTTGCCCGGTTCGATCGAGGCGGGTATTGGTAATTGCTATTTGGTTTTATCTTTGGTCACCGGACTTAGACCCTTTGATGTCGAAAGTGCGGATATTGGGGTCACCTCGACGACCGTGAACATCGCCTTTGCGGCCGGTTGTTCTTCGTAAACTGTTTTAATCCCTCTTGGCATTAGGAATTTCAGCACCTGGTATAGCGTCGAGGGTACTGCCCTCTTGTTGTGAATCCATGGTCTCCCGAACAAAGCATTGTACCTCATGTCTCCTTCGATCACGCTGCACTTTGTTTCCTGAATGGTTTCGGCGGTGTTCACCTATAATGTTATCTCCCCTTTAGTGGTCTCATATGCCATGTTGAATCCGTTTAGAACCCTGACTGCAGGCACGATTTGGTCTTGTAGACCTAGTTATTCCACGACCCTCGATCTAATGATATTGGCCTAGCTTCCTGAATTAATTAATACATGCTTAACTCGAGATTTATTTATGAGTATAGATATTACCAGTGCATCATTGTGGGGATGTACGGTGCCCTCACCGTCCTCGTCGTTGAAAGACAAGGTTCCTTCTGGTACGTAATCTCGAGTCTATTTTTCCCTCGTGATGGATACTTTGGTGCACTTTAACATCGGCCCCTGGGGAACGTCGACCCCATCGATGATCATGTTAATGACGTGCTGAGGCTCCTCCTGCTCAATCTGCTTGCTAGAATCTCTATTCCTGAAATGATTTTTGGTTCGAACGCTCAGGAATTCTCAGAGATGTTCGTTGTTGAATAACCGGGCTATTTCCTCTCTCAATTGTCGGCAATCTTCTGTTATTTGGCCGTGATGCCATGATATTTACATATTAAGTTGGGATCCCTTTGGGCTGGATCGGACTGTAGAGGTCGAGGCCACTTGGTGTCTTTGATGCGTCTGATGGCAGATACAATACCTGCAATATCGATGTTAAAGTTGTACTCCGATAACCTCAGCACTTCTTTAGGCCCGATGGGCCTTTCAAAATCGTTTTGCTTATGAGTCCCCGATTATTTTGACTTCGATCGCTTCTCCTTTCACTTTTCACAGGGTTTTCTACGGACCCATTACCCCTACGATCACCGTTGTACGATTGATACCGATCTCTACTTGACCTTGGTTCACGATCAATGTCTCTTTTAGATCTGTCACTAGCTCGGAAGGGATAAACAGACACGGAAGGGGCCCCAAGCTGATCATCTTCGACCCTAATTTTTGATTGGTATCGGTTATACACGTTGGCCCAAGTCACAACCGGATATTCTACCAAATTTTGTTTCAACTGCTGCGAAGCCAATGAGCTTCGAGTATTGAGTCCTTGGGTGAAGGCCTGAACGACCCAATCGTCTATCACTGGCGGCATGTCCATCCGTTCCATTTGAAACCTTGACACGAACTCCTTGAGCATCTCGTTATCTCTTTGCTTTACCTTGAAAAGGTCCGACTTCCTGGTCTCGACCTTGATGGATATGGCATGCGCTTTTACAAATGCATTTGAAAGCATAGCAAATGAGTCAATAGAATTGGGGTGTAAGTTGTGATACCATATCATAGCTTCTTTTGACAAGGTCTCTCCAAACTTTTTCAGCAAGACAGATTCGATCTTATCATCTTCCAAGTCGTTCCCCTTGATGGCGCACGTGTACGAGGTCACATGTTCATTTGGATCAGTTGTTCCATTGTACTTAGGAATTTCGGGCATGCAGAACTTCTTCGGGATCAGATTCAGAGCCGCGCTGGGAGGAAAGGGTTTTTGAACAAACTTTTTGGAGTCTAGGCCTTTCATTATCGGTGGTGCTCCGGGGATTTGATCGACCCTGGAGTTTTAGGGCTCCACCATGTTGTTGTTCTCGCCATGGTGGCCAGACTCATCATCTGTGTTTAGCAAGGCAGATTAGGTATACATTTTAAACTTAGACCTGAAATCAAAGACACTTCAAAGAACAAGTGTGAAGTAGGGTGTTTTATGGAAATTTGTATCAAATTGCCACTATTATCCTTAGCCCCATGATGGACGCCAAACTGTTTACCCTCAAAATCGGATAACAATTAAATTTGTAAGTGGTTTTAAGGATATGCAGATTAAATTTTGATACAAAACGATAAATTGAGTTAGAATGGAAAAGTAAAGATACAATAATTTCAAACCTTGTGAGGAGGATGGTTCCAGCCTTGGTGAAGCATTCACCCTCGATCAGGGCTTACACCGGACAATTTCGATGAATGAGAGAAAAAGCTTACAATTACAGTAAAAATAATAATATATTGCTTTGGAATGCATGTTACAATATATCTAATGAATTATCAGACCTCCTTTATAAAGTAGGGGAATTCTATTTTAAGTACAACTTTATAAAAGGTAAAAAATCTTCTGTTTAACTGATTGTCGGTTCTTCATCGATACATGCCGGGATCCACGCCGCGATATTCGTCCGGTCGCGGATGTTACGGCCTTCTGTTGGTCATGCTTGATTTCCCGACAATGTCTTCCAATGTCTTTTAGGATTTGGATCGATCTCGAATCATGACCCTAATATTCTCGAAGACAGACAACGTTCCCCTAGATTCTGACTCGACGAGACATTTGTTTAGATTTTGATCCTTCGCAATTGTATCTCGAGTTCGTTTTACCCTATTGGAGGCCGGAGTGTATCATGAGCCCAGGTTTACTCGTATACACTATTATTGCTTCACTATTCTCAGTCCCTGCCTCTGCAGGACCAGAAGCTACGAGGTGTCATGGTATGAGTTCCTCGTCTTCCTCACCTTCTGTCTAAAGTTTCACAACTATTTTCTTCCCCTTCCTGCATCACAACACTCCGATATATCTTCGCAGCAGTGCCTGAAAACTCAGCCTGCAAAACTTGCTTATCCTCTGTATCAAACTGATTGAATAAACAGAAACAAATATCTTAATATAACTATCTATGCATAAAAAGTTAGATGAAAAATTCAGTAAGTGAACCCATTCAAGATTAATTCAAATCTCACAAAATGGACAACAATATAACCAAAAGATGCAAAATTTAATGCTAAAAATCAAACCGAATTCAATAATATTGAATAATAAAGATACATTTTTCAATTTAAGTAATTATACTGTTTGTTTTATATATACTGAACAATGCCAATTTGATGGACACAATAATGAAAGAAGTAGTTACTATATGTTACAAGGATGCGATAAGCTTTTGAACAAAGCACTCTTGGTAATAGTATATCAAGCAGACTGAATTTGGTTAACTTGGTCTTTTTGAAAACTTGAAGACTTCAAAGGTCATTGCTATTTTGGTTATGAAGACCACAAATTTTTATTTTCCTCCCAATTTCAGAGGATCCCTCCAGCATAACTCGAACCCAGGACATAACAGTCGTGGGTGGAGGTGCTTTACCAACTGAGCAAGCCTCACTTGTCGAATACCAGAGAGTTATTTGCTGTATCGAAAGGAACAAACAGATATTTGTTTAGTTATTTTATTTTTATCTTTTGGGTCAGTAGTTTACTTATTGTCAACTTGGGTCCTTAGTTATTTGTTGTTTAGTCCCTAAAGGTGGATAACCTAGTTAATAGTCACGTGTCTATTTTGTTAAGAAGTTGTTCTTATATACCTTTATATCGTTTTGTACTCACTCATTTTTAGAATATGAAATGAAAATTTGAAACTTTTATCTTTTAATTCCTTTTATCTTTCTCTTAATTTCTCTTTTCAATTTCAATGGCGATTCCATCGTGGGATTCGCTACATTTTCACTGTATAAAAATATTAAATTTTGAGGAAGTCCTCGAGTTGGAAGAGGATGTTGGTCCGTGATTTGATGACTGCAAATGTTAGCAATAGTTGTTTTTTCACAAGCAATGTACGAGTGCAGGTCGCAATGCCGTGAAGTAGACCTGCAGTTTATGAACAAAATCAATTCCAACAACCAAAATATATTTTATGAAAGTGCAAATGCTAGTTCTTAGTACGACGTACATGTTAGCCATGAAAACATCAAAACACTAAACATTTCCATTCCTAGAACACCAACAGAAAAAAAAATATTGATTTGGTTATAATTATAGTTGTAGTCATCTGAATGTTCCACCTGAAACTATTAAAGCTATTGAGTTTTTAAATAAAATAAGCCATAATAGGGAATATAAAGAGTGAAATAATAAGCAAATAATTGACATTCAGACAAAATATGGAACACTAAAATTACAGTGAAAACGGTTTCTAATACTCTCACCTTTAAGAATTGAAATGGCAGATCAGAATATCCTTCAATATGTAGAGCTTTGGATCAGATGCAATCGGGCACCTATATTAGCCATGACCAAGTGAAACTAAAACTTCTTTTTTCTAGGGAATGATAAACAATACCGACATACATTCATTTTATGTTAGCTCAGAAGTCGTTAAAGCATACATTGATAAACCATCAAAAGTTAGCTCTGCATGCTAGCTAGTCCTTGTAACGACCCGACCAGTCGTTTTGAGATCTAGCATGTCGTTCGGCAGTTTGAGGCCTTGAGTAGCTTCATTTCAGATATTATGACTTGTACGTATGGTCAGAATTAAATTTCGGGAAGTTCGGAATTTATTTGGAAAGAAAATTTTAATTTCGGAAACATTAAATTTGACTAAGGTTTGACTTTTGAGTAAACGACCTCGAAATAGGGATTTGAAGGTTTCAATAAGTTTATATGATGATTTCGGACTTGGGCGTATGTTCGGGTCGAGTATCGGGTGGCCCGAGAGCATTTCAGCGCTTATTATGGAAGGTTGGCATTTTAAAGATTTAAGAGTTTCATAAGTTTGGTTTGAAGTGAATTTTTATATTATATATGTCCATTTGGGGTTTCGAACCTTGGAATAGCTTAGTTATATCATTTGTGACTCGTGTGCAAAATTTGAAGTCATTCCGGATTGATTTGATACGTTTCGTCACAAGATATAGAATTTAAAAATTCGAAAATTTATAAGTTTGATTCGAGACGCGATTCATGATTTGGATGTTGTTTGACGTGGTTTAAGGCTTCAACTAAGTTTGTATTGTATTTTGGGATGTGTTGGTGTGTTTGGACGAGGTCCCCGGGGCCTCGGGTGAGAATCAGATTGAAAACGCATTGAGTTTGGACTTAGGGGAAATGCTGAAGCATCTGGCATCTGGTGTAACCGCACCTGTGAGATTTTGGCCGCAGGTACGAAGCCGCAGAAGCGGCTAAGAGGGTCGCAGGAGCGGTTCTGGGCGAGTTGGGCAGTGGCACAGGTGCGAGACCATTTTTGCATATGCGATGGCGCAGATGCGACGTCCTTGAGTGCAGAAGCGGAATGACTGGGGAAGGCTGGGACCGCAGATGCGGTCTAGTTCTGCAGAAGCCGGACCGCACCTGCTCATGAGGAGCTGCAGAAGCGAAGGCACAAAAGCGTTGGAGGGGCCGCAGATGCGGAAGTTGAGGGGCCTGAAGGGAGCCGCAGAAGCGGACTCTGTGCCGCAGAAGCGGCTCATGTTCTGCAAATGCAAAAATATGGCTGGGCAGTGAGGTTTTTATAAAAACGGGATTTGACCTATTTTTCTCTCATTTTCACTTGGTTGGGGCGATTTTGGAGAGCTTCAAGGGAAGATTTTCATCAAGCAACACAAGGTAAGTGACTCCCACTATTACAAGTTAAATATATGGTTTGCATATGGATTTAAATATAGAAATTAATAGAAATTTGGTATTTTTGGTAGAAAACCTAGAACTTGGTATTTTTGAAATTTGACCGCAAAATTGGGACATAAAATTAGTAATAAATTATATATTTGAGTTCGTGGTGTTATGGGTAGAGTTTATCTTCGAGAATTTCCAAAATGCAGGCGCGTGGGCCTGAGGGTTGACTTTGTTGGCTTTTGAGCGAAGCTGGGAATCTTTTAAATTGTTAAATTATACGTGTTGGGGGATATTTTGATTGATTTTCACGTTGTTTGACTAGTTTGAAGAGACATGCATCGGTTTGAGGTGTTAGAAAGGCCTTGGAGCCGATTATGGAACTTCGGAGCGAGGTAAGTCTCCTGTCTAACCTTGTGGGGAGAAAACTACCCCTTAGGTAATATTTGTTATTATGTGCAACTAGTTGTGGGTGCTACGTACGCACGAGGTGACGAGAGCCCATATGTAGCTATAGCATATTTATGTCTGGGTAGACTTACGATCTTATCATGTAATATTTGATTTATTTGAACTCATTATGCTGGCTTAATTATTTGAAGTTATAATTGAAATTGATTTAGAAATAAATATATGTACACTAAGAGGAACGGTAAAGATTATATTCATTTGTGCTCATGGGCTGTATTGTAAACATGTGTCTCATGATTCGGTAACTTCCTTCCTTTTCTTGTGGAGCGGGCCGAATGCCTCGGCAGTATATAGATGCATCTATGGTTTGTGCCACTCGACCTTCAGCAGTGTACACATTATTCTGGATCGGGCCAAACGACCTCGGCATAATCGTGCGTTATATCGCTAGGAGTCCGAATATTCGCGAACTAATCTCTCTACTGATGCCGAGTGTTTATGTGGTATTCCTTATTTATTTGATAATGACACTTGGAATTTTCTGAGCTGTTAAGGTAGAATGCAAGATTTAGAAATTCTTGCTTTAAAAGAAGTAATTGGAAGATTATGTAACTTATAGATTTACCCCATCATTGCCGTATGCTTCATATCAGCTCATATTTTATTACATTGTTTTATTAAACATTTAGTAAGTGTTGATGTCGATCCCTCGTCACTACTTCTCCGGGGTTAGGCTAGATACTTAATGGATATGCGTTGATTTACGTACTCATGTTGCACTTTTGCACTAAATGTGCAGGATTTGACAGGTTCATTGATGATCACCTTGGCGCATAGGCGCACCTGTTGAGGAGACTTCATGTGAGCTGCTGTAACGACCCTGCCAGTCATTTTGAGTATTACAGTCCCGTTTCCCTATTTACTGCTCAATTTATGCTTTTCAATTATTGTATGTCTTGCCGGGATAATTGGTTCGGGTCCGGAAGGATTTCGAATTGAATTGAGACACTTAGTCTCATAATTGAAAACTTAAGTTGGATAAGTTGACCGGATGTTGACTTATATGTAAACGACCTCAGATTTGAATTCTGATGATTCCAACAGCCCCGTATGGTAATTTTAGACTTAGGAGCGTGTCCGGAAAATTATTTGGAGGTCCATAGTGGAATTAGGCTTGAAATGGCGAAAGTTATTTTTTTGGGAAGTTTGACCGGGGGGTTAACTTTTTGATATCGGGGTGGGAATCTGATTCTGGAAATTGGAATAGGTCCGTAATATGAAATGTGACTTGTGTGCAAAATTTGAAGTCATTCCGGATTGATTTGATATGTTTCGGCACAAGATATAGAATTTGAAAGTTCAAAGTTCATAGATTTTTGATTTGAGGTGCGATTCGTCATTTCGATGTTGTTTGATGTGATTTGAGGCCTCGAGTAGGTTTGTGGTATATTTTAAGACTTGTTGGTGTATTTGGTTGAGGTCCCGAGGGCCTCGGGTGAGTTTCGGATCGTTAACTGATCAAATTCGGACTTAAGGAAAATGCTGGAACTGCTGCCTCTGATGTGATCGCACCTGCGAGGGTCTTGGCCGCAGGTGCGATGCCGCAGGTGCGGCAATTTTTGCGCAAAAACGCGACCACCGATGCGGTCCTAAGCATCGCAGAAGCGGAGGTTCGCTGGGTAAGTGAGATCCGCAGAAGCGCAATTCCCTCCGCAAAAGCGGATGCGCAAGTGCGAGCCTAGGCACCACAGGTGCGGAAATGCCTAGGCAATGTTAAAAATGAGGGTTTTCAAGATTTTTCTCATTTTGGTCATTTTGGAGCTCGGTTTGGGCGATTTTGGAGAGAAATTTTTTCACACAACTTGCGGTAAGTGTTCTTGACTCCCTTGTGATTATATTCCATAAATATATCTTTATTTTTAGCAATTGATTGATGAATTTAAAGAGAAAATTGGGGGTGTTGGCCTAAAGTTCATAATATGAATATTTGAGTTTTGAACATCGATTTAGAGTTGTAATCGAGTGAAATTTTTATGGTTGAACTTGTAATTGGATGGCTTGTCAGATTTTGTGAGTTTTGTCGGATTCCGAGATGTGGTTTCCACGGGCGATTTTTGGAGTGTAATTTCGGATTTTATGGGAAAATATTAGTATTTTTATATGAAATTAATTCCTATAAATTGTGTGGACTGAATCAAATTTATTGTGGTTAGATTCGAGCCGTTCAGGAGTTGCTATGCGCAGAATGGAATTTCTGGAGCATTTTGATCTTTTTCGGAATTGGATCCGTCTTGTTCGAGGTAAGTAACTCTTCTAATCTTGGAGCTGAGGGTATGAACCCTGAAAATACGTATTATATAAATTGTTTGGAGGTGACACACATGTTAGGTGACGGGCGTGTGGGCGTGCACCATAGAAATTGTGATGTAATTGTTTCGTGGAATTTTGTAGTCAAATAATCATGGCATTTTCCATCCAGTTTTATGTGTTAAAGAAATTGAGCTGAGAATTATATTAAAAAACAACTCACATTAAGGCTATGTGCCAGTATTATTGGGTCCCACAGATGTCATATTGCTATGAATTATTTGTTTTAAATTGAAAATTCATACACAGTCATATTCATTTCATTACATATATGTTGTTATTTATTGATACATCACATCATTATTTTCGGGCTATTTTCATGACATTGTGAGCCCATGAGAGAGAGAGACTGTAGAGATTAATGACTGAGGGAGGCCGAGGGCCTGACTGTGAGGATATTTTTGGGATCGGACTACACACCGCAGCATGCCATGTTGACTTTATATATATTATTATTATTATTATGTGGATCAGGGCTGCCCGCCTGCAGCAGGCCTTATAGGCTTTATATAGCATGTGAGTTGTTTGTGCAACACGTGAGTTATCAGTGCAGTTTATAGCGCTTGGGCTGAAGGAGCCTCTCCGGAGTCTGTACACACCCCCAGTGAGTGCAGGTACCTACTGAGTGCGAGTGCCGAGCGATTGGGAGGATTGAGTGACTGTGAGGACTGAGTGATGGGAAGAACTGAGTGAATCGATACTCTGAGAGTATGTATATGGTATCACCGAGATACATTGCATTGACATGCACACATGACATACAGGCATGGAGATGTGTTTTCTTCAGGCTGTACGGTATCACGTTATTCATGACTTCTCACACATACTGGCCTATAGGCATAATGATGCATTTTTCACTGGCTATCTGGAAAGAAAATGAAACATCTTATTTATTGTGGAAAGGATTTTTGGAAAAATTATTGTTTTCAACTTACTCATATTTTTGGCAACTTCGGTAAACGATTTGGTTTTTTTTTACTGATGTACTTGAAAGGCAGAACTATTTTCAGAAATCATGATTTAGCTGAGCATTTTATATATGGATTACTCTTTTTATTACTTGCTTTATGTTGTTATGAATTGTTGTTGCTTATGGGAGTTGGACTCTGACGTTGGTATAAGCTCGTCACTACTTTCAACCTAAGATTAGGTTTGTTAGTTATTGAGTACATGGGGTTGGTTGTACTCATAATACACTTCTGCACCTTGCATGCAGATATTGGATGTTGATGTTGCTGTACTCGACAGGAGCTAGAATTGAAGACGTACCTGCGTTCCGGTTGTAGCTGCCTCTTATTCATGGTAGCCTTAGATTTATAAGAATCTGTTTATGTTCATTTCGAACAGATGATGTATTTATTTCATACCAATTTTGTAAATTCTAATCTTAGAAGCTCATGATTTGTACTACCAGTTCTTGGGAAAATGTGTTAGTTTTATTTATTTTCTTTTAATTAATTGCTTTATTAATTTTATTAGAATTGGATAGTTGGTAATTGGCTTACTTAGCGGGTTGGGTTAGGTGCCATCATGACTAGTTAGATTTTGGGTCGTAACAAGGTGATATCAGAGCTCTAGGTTCATAGGTTCTATAAGTCATGAGCACGTGTCTAGTAGAGTCTTGTGGATCGATATGATGACGTCCATACTTATCTTCGAGAGGCTACAGGGCATTTAGGATAATTTTTCATCTTTCTTTCTTTATCGTGTGTAATTGATTCAGCTTGAAATATAAGTCTTTGAATTCCTTCCACGTATTCGTGTGCGCATGTGAGCGCTCGATATCAGTTGTGTATCGCCGGCTTGTGATTTCAGGGATGACGTGCGAGATGTGTATTCTGTGTTTTGTTGATGGCCCAGTCTGGAGGACTTGAGGCCAAGTTTGGACCGTAGCTCAGGCTTGGTAGCTTTAGTTGTAACTTGTACATTTGGACTCATATGTCTGGTAGTATCCCTCTGAGTGGAAAATTTGTGGCTTGATGAGCGGTCGAATGGATATATGACGAGGATGATGCGATTGCGGGATGTGTTAAGATGGATTGAATGTGACGAGAAGTGTTTCCTTGGAGTGTAAAAAGGGCCATTGGGTGCTTGATTTTCATTTTGATGTGACGTACAGTCTCGAGTATGAATGTTTTGAAGGACCTTTCACGTTGTTAAATTTAGGGACAAATTAAATTCTCATGTCTGGTTAATGAGTTTGGACTCGGATAGACTAAGTGATTGCATAGTAATTGTGACGGCGAAAGGGTACAACAAGATACCAATTTGAGGCTAAGCATGTGGATTATCCCCTGCGGAGTAATCTACGTAGGTGTGTTCCTTATAATGTGAGTGGAGAGTTTCTTTTCTACCAGCGGGGCGTATGTGTGGAGGTTTGAATTTGAAGCTGGTTGAGAAGGTTGACTTGATTGTCAAGAGAATAAATGCGAGTTTAGTGGATGATAGAGGTATTTTATGGTTGGCGTTGTATGAGCTTGAGAAGAATTTTTGTTGGACTGACTGTAGTATTATGGCAGTAATAAAGTACGGGTATTGTGAGTTATGAAGTATTTTAATCTATGGCTTTGAGCCAAGTGCTATTGACAATTCAATTAATGGTTATATGTTAAATTTTAGTTTTGGTCCGAGCCATACTTGTGGATTAGTTATGATTTGCAGAGGTTGAGATCGAGGAGGACTCGAGTATCGAATTCCTAAATACGGGTTATATTGAGCTTTATGAGTATATGAAAGTCATGGGATGAGTGAGTTGTTATTAGTGAATGATGCAGTGCGCACAGAGTATGAATTTGATTGGTGGTGTTACTGCAGGATTACCTCTTTAAGTGTTATTGTGCTAATGGGGCACATGTCTTTCAGCCCATTTGGGCGGTGAAATTTATATTTGAGCAAAGTGGGTGACTCTCGGGAAGGTGCTAATGGATTCAAAAAAACAATGTGTAAGATGCAATTGAATATTATTTTTTTGGATTCATATATCGCTAGAATCGATTATTTACATTGGATGGTGTCGGGACTTGCGGTAATTTTGTATGACTATGGATTCTACATTTTAATATAAAAAAAGGGAAGAGGAATAATTTTAAATTCACATAATGTCTTTCAGAGTGGATGCCTCAGTTGTGGTGCTTTTGGGGTACTTAAGAGGGAATTTAGCGGCTTATGGGTCTTAGGGCATTGTGGTTCTATGCTAGGGTTCGTAGGGGAGTTGTGGTTAAAGATCGTGGTGTTTTAGCAAGGAGAAGTATCAATTTGAAGACAAATTCGGAAGGAACTCGGAGAAATATGACAGCTTGGTGGTAGGTTGGATCAGCATGGTAATGGATATGATCGGTTCTTTGGGTGCTTATGATGTGGGGGTTTTCTACTGGTGCTTTGTGGCAATACTCTTGGGTTTGGCGACCTGCGTGGCTTGGTTGAGTTAGAGAGATTCAGTTCTGATAGCTTGATTATGTGCAAATGCATCCCAAGGCATTCTCGAGGATTTCTATCACGATTTGAGATGGATATTTCCTACCGGCCCGAGGAGCATGTTGAGTATTGTGATTTTCTACTGGATGAGATCAAGTGGAAGGCTTCTGGATGATCGGATATGTATTTTACTTGTGACTCAGAATGATTATGAGGTTCTCATATTTTTCATATGATGGCACGATAGATGCGGTGTGTTGTGTGGGATTAAGGTTTGCGTGCGCAAGGTCAAAGTTCAGTTTTGAAGGGGAGGTCATAAATTCTTAGATGGCATGGGCGGTTTTCGATGTTTAGATGAATGCTATAACTATTTGGTATTGCGTGAGTAGAGTGTACATTTTAGAAGGCGCACTATGTTTTGAATTATGGATGTTTCATAGGTATTGCAACACTCTCTTGGTTGATCGACTGCTGATTTTAAGATGTTGATATATGACACGAAAGAATGGGAGAAGTATTCCTCGTGGGATGATCGTGTCTGAGAGATATGTTAGACATTCGGGCGATGGAGATGGAATTAAAAATGGTGATTCGTGTGTTCTATGGATTTGGAGACTGGGAGTTGTCAGGAGCAGATTGTTTCATGGTGGTGGACTGTGAAGTTGTGGCCGAAGCTAGCCAGATGATAGTATGTATTATGATTCAGTCATCGTGGATTTTTGGAGGGTTATTTATCTATTTGTGGGTGACCAGAGTTGATTTGGGGGTCCATCGGTAGGCCCAATTAGGATGTGTATTCTACACCAAGTTGGATTGGTTGGCTCCATACTGCTATCGTCGAGGGATGTGCCATTCGGTTAATGTTGAGCTTATTCGTGTTCTGAAATGATCTGTGAATTACTCTTTTATGCTACAAGGAGTTTTGATTCATTGGTTATATGCACACATGGTGTGGTTCTATTGGGGGCCTTATGGCGGAATCTGAGCGAGATGAGTATTTGGGTATTGCATGATCGATTGCGTATTGGTTAGGTTCTTTCAGGTTTTGTGTGGCATTGTATCATTTGCCTCTCTGTGGTTATTGATTTTGAGCAGGGTGGCTCGAGGTATATAAGATGGACCAGAGTTTGTCACGACCCAAAATCCGCTAAAGGTCGTGATGGCGCCTAACAATACCGTCAGGCAAGCCAACAGTGATTGATCAATTTATTAACTCATTTTAGTACCTTAAAAATCATAATTTTTATTAATGAAGTAGTGTGATATAGTATTTACACGAACTACAATAGTGAACAGCCTGTAGGAACTCCCAAAACCCGATGTCACAAGTGCATGCATCAACTAAGAAATATAATAAAATACAACATCTATCTGGAATACAAGTTAGACAGAAAAATATAAATAACTCTGATGGAGACTCTGCAGGCTGCGGATCGTAACATGAAATGCAACTCACGGTAAAGTCCCCGAAATGGCTGCGCCTCTGCGCCCAAAGACCATCGGACATATGTGTACCTGCACAAAAAGTGCAGCAAGTGCAGTATGAGTACGTAAATCAACACGTACCCAGTAAGTATCTAGCCTAAACCCAGAGAAGTAGTGACGAGGGGTCGACATCAACACTTACTAGCGGTCCAATAAGAAAGATACATTAGAAGTAAACAAATGTGAATGAGAGAAAATAAACAGAGTAACAAGTATAATACGTGGTGCAATCCTCCTCTCAGCCATAACTCAAACTCTCCACTAGTAGCTACCTCCTCAATCAGAGAGAGAGAGAGAGAGAGTGTGTGTGTGTGTGTGTGTATATATATATATATAATGGACCTTACAGATAGGCCATCATAGTTCAATCAGGGAAAAAAGCTCACAGATATGCTGGCTTCTTGCCAATTATTATGCACGATTTCATAAGAGTCTTTTATAGAAATGCCGAGGCGTACGGCCTGATCCATTATAATATTGCCAAACCATAGATACATCTATTTTATTGCCGAGACGAGCGGCCCGCGCTCCCATGTGAGTGTGGTACATATTCCTGCTGAGGCGTACGGACCAATCTATCATAGTGTGCGCACTGCCGAGGGTCGAACAACACGAACCATAGATGTATCTATCCTGCCGAGGCGAACGACCCGATCCCATTAGAATAAGAAGCTTTGACGGGTCCTTGACCCCACTTTCGATAAGAATGCATAACGCGGAGGAAATTCATAAGAGGAGTACAATTATTTCGCGGCTAATCATGAAGCCCGTCAAATCTCTACAATAGCGAGTCTATCACTCTACATAAGTCTCGTCTCAAGTCGTATCGTAAAATGAAGGAATTTAATAGGCAAGCAACAACTCAAATTGTACAGTTATAGCGTGGCGGGAACCTAAGTCTACCCGGACATAACATGAATCTAGCTACGCACAGACTCTCATCACCTGGTGCGTACGTAGCCCCCGCAATAAGTAACACATAGCAAATACATCACCTAGGGGTAGTTTCCCCCTCACAGAGTTAGACAAGAGACTTACCTCGATCTGAAGTTCCAAGATCGGCACCAACGCTCCTCAAACACCTCAAACCAAAGCCCGTCGATCCAAAACTATTCAAACAATGTGCAAACCAATCAAAATATACTCTAATACCCATAATTAATCAATTTAAACAAATTCTCAACTCTGTTCGAAAAGCCTATAAAATCAACTCTCGGGCCCACATGCTCGGATTCCGAAAATTTTTGAAGATAAACTTTACTCATAACACAACGAACTCAAATGTATAATTAATTCCAAATTCCATGTCCAATTTCGTGGTCAAAATCCAAAAATACCAATTTCTAAGTTTTCTCTTAAAATTTCATAATTTCCATTAATTTACAAGCCTAAATTTGTATATTTAACTCACAAATGGTAGAAATCACTTACCTCATGATTGATGATTAAAATGGTGCTCTAAAATCGCTCCAAGGTCGTCTCTCATGGAGGAAATGAAATAAAAATGTCCAAATCCCCGTTTTTAAAACCACACTGCCCAGCCCGACCTTCTTCGCGAACGCGGTAAGTCCCTCGCGTTCGCGAAGCACAACTAGCTTCTGCCCTCCAGTTTCCTCTACGCAAACGCGAGATAGGGCCCGCGAACGCGAAGCTTCACCAGCTCATCCGTCGCGGACACGGACACCCCTTCGTGAACGCTAAAACCAATCCCCCCTGCCAGGCTAGCCCCTCATATGCGAACGCGACTAGGCCTTCGCGAACGCGGAGCAAAACTGCCCCACCCTTCGCGAACGCGACTGCCTTATCCTGAATGCGAAGAACATAAAGGCCCCCAGCTCAATTCCTTCTCCGCGAACGCGGGAGTCCCCTCGCGTTCGCAAAGAACAAAACCAGCACCAGCAAACCAGCAACAACAACTCAGCCAAACTTGGTCCGAAACCACCCCGAATCACACTCGAGGACCCCAAAACCTTATCCAATCAAACTAACCAGTCCCAACACATAACACGAACCTGCTCGAGGCCTCAAATCACATCAAAAAACGCTTAAACCACGAATAGCTCCCAATTCAAGCTTAGTGAACTTTAGAACTTCAAATTTCTACATTCGACGCAGAAACCTATCAAATCAAGTCCGATTGACCTCAAAATTTTCACATAAGTCATAATTGACATTACGGACCTACTCCCCCTTCCGGAATCAGAATCCGACCCCGATATCAAAAAGTCCACTCCCCGTCAAACTTCCCAAAAATTATCCAATTTTTAACTTTCGCCAATTGACGCCGAAATGATCTGCGGACCTCCAAATCAACATCCAGACCCGCTCCTAAGACCAAAATAATCGTACGAACCTGTTGGAACCTTCAAATCCTGATTCCGAGGTCGTTTACTTAAAAATTATACCTCAGTCATTTCTTCCTACTTAGAGCTTTCGAAAGTAGAATTTTCTTTCCAAATCAATCCCGAACTTCCTGAAATTTAATTCTGACCACACGTACAAGTCATAATACCCGAAGTGAAGCTACTCAAGGCCTCAAACCGCCGGACGACGAGCTAGAGCTCAAAACGACCGATCGAGTCGTTACATTCTCCCCCACTTAAACATACGTTCGTCCTCGAACTTGCTAAGAACTGCTCCAGAGTTGTCCAATACCACCGTGAAACACCTTGTGCACCTACCCGTGCCACCACAACCCAGCTGGGCACATTAGCTCGAGCCAGACTGAAGATCCTCCCTATAACCTTAGCTAACAAGCTTTAGAACCAAATTCCAACATCCAAAATTTTCCACGAGACCCGACTCTAACATACGAACACCGCATCAATCACCAGACACTGTACCAAAACACGATCGTACACCTTTTGCTGAATTCACACTATGCCCCGCATAATTTGCATGCCCATATTTACATGCTCTAACAATAGCTGTAATTTCCTAAATCCGATGCCCGCAATACATCTCATGATGTATATAAATCCTATTCCAACTCTTGCAATACTGCCACGATGAAAGAGGTGTAGAAACTCACAACCACCTACCGAATCAATAGTTTATGGAGTCTCCCCTCCTGACAAGAACCATTACCTCACTCTGAACTGAATAATGATATTTTTCCCTTTAATGTACCTTATGTAAATCTAGTTGCACAAATTTCAGGTCCCACAATCTCGTCTCACCCAGTACAAGCTGCTCAGGCAATAAGCCGCTTCAAACACTGACTCAGATTTCATATGACGCCGTCAATGCGCCGATAATCTACAATGCAAATATGACACATAAGGAGGAACGAACTCTGGAAAAGAATTACCTGGCCCGCGAAACGAATAAAACGGTCGAACAGATGTTATGAACCCTTCTCAGAGGATGAGAAACAAAATATGTTGGAATAGATATAGGGAACCATACTCAACATAACACTGTTGCGGCGTGCAACCCGATCCAAACATGATACCGTTGCGATGTGTAACCTAATCCAAATAACGTACCCGTGGCGGCGTGCCACCCGATCCACTCATAACAATAAATAACGATATACCCACCAAGCCATAATGCTTCTACCTATGGAATACCGAATATCGGCCACAAGCACGCAAGTACAAAAATATGACTCTGGGGAGATGAATAGCACAATACGCCATAAGACCTAAGCACGACTAAGGTGCGATAAATGACATGCATCTCGAGAGCCATCCTGCTCGTATGACACCACAAGATGCACGTGAACTCAACACATATGCGAATAATCAAGCCGTCTTAATCCGGCACAACCCCCACAGTTCACAACCACAAGAATAGAGCGCCTTCCAGGCATAAACTCTCACATTAATGATAGTACCAAAAATCTCCGTACTTGGTTTCGATCTTTGACAATCAAGTGACTAGCATGTCACACTTATACAATTTCCCCGTGGGGTATGATCTCACGACCTTTCGCCCAGGTAGCCAAGTATGCACATCCATACCACCAACTGTACTTATTTTGTAAAGCAGATCATGAATCCGCAAATCAATACACAATACTCCTTCCACGGAACACCATTCCCAGGTGACACTAGGATAATATCAGCTTACTCTGAACATCTAATTCTTCTCGGCTCCTCCAAGCTCGTGACATTATGTCAACACCGAACTACAAACTTGGTCCTCAACTTTCAAATTCTCATGCCGCTCACTGCACCTATCATGCCGCTACGCGAGAATATACAAATTCATTATAACCCTTGAACTACCAGTAGAATAATACTTCATTGGCTAAAAACCTTTCACTTAGCTCATTTCTGAAGAGCCCATGCAAAACGCAACTAAATTCCCAAACCGCAAAAAATACAACCTCAAGTCGTGATCTAAACCGTCATAACTCTTCCAGAATCCATTTACACAACAAAGCCATTTGAATCAAATACCTCCCAAATCAATCAGGTCATGGTGGCTGTAAAGCCCGCACATACAACCACAACCCATATGTTTAACTTTACACACCAAAGGAACTGATCATTGCCACAACCATGCCGATTCAACCATTACTAACCGACCCAACTTCTTTTAATGTACTCTTGACATGTCTTAGAAATAATAATATCTCCATTCACAACATAACAAATTCAATCCGCACTCATCCGGGGTGACCCGAATCGCGAGACCACATCATTTCAATACCCATGAATCATCTCATACCCTTTACAAGCGCGCCATAGCATCTCCAACTGGTACACCCATTTTACAAGACCTTCCGAGAATACAAAACTATTTCTTCCTTTACTCCAATACTGCACCGCATACCCGATGATAATATAGAATATTCCAAGTCCCGTTCGCAATCCACTGTGAAGACTCAATCCTCAACCACATATCGGACCCGAAATCCTTAGGCACTGCACTTCAATTCTTGAACCCACTAGAACAGTTATTGAGAGTCACCCACTCTGACCTGATCCTGAATATAACCAACCTTCAACGATCTGCTAGCACATGAACATTCTCTCAAAGAAGCAATTGACTGAATTCTTTGTTTTGTACATTACATCCACAAGAAGCATCAACTCCGAGTCTTCCCAAATCCCACACCTCAATCTATAAGGCGAAGTATAACACACGTTCATCGAGTTTCTTGTTCGAATTAATCCACCAACGCATCGATAACCAAAAATCACACAAGCAGACAGCCATATGATCCCATCGTAAATGGTGGGGCTCCCCCACTTAGCTTTAAGGTACCATCACATAATGTAGAGCCCACAACGATTCCTCTTTCTTATTTACCATGATCCTGTGCCGTCAACCCGCCAAATTTCTTGTAGTTTCTTACTAAATATTTCATGAACATTATGAATTATCAGCCAAAATCGCATACTAGACTTTCCGCTTCATAGTAAGTAGAACTCTTCGTAGAAACTTCATCAAAATCACACAACCGCTGACCTGTCCACAGGAGATAGCCCACCCGTGAAATTCCATACTGACATCTCCCAAGGACGCTGCACTAGGTACAACTACCACGTAATCAGTAAATTCTCCGGAGCCCATGCTCGCCCATCAGCTGTATAAGTATGTTCTTTCCCTATTGACATCAACTGAAAGTTCAACAATACCTTCCTAACTCAAGTCATATTGCATCAGAAACGATAATAAAATCTTCACACCCCTCTTCATTTCAAGCAACTCCTTTCTGCCATATTCAATCTTTCTTCGTATGGCAACCATCATTCCAAATAAAATCCGTAGACCAAATCACCTTCTATCACGACTCCCAAACCATTCTACACTTTCTCAAGGTATGCGGTTCTCCTACCATAGAATCCATATGCTACTCTGACACTCTCACTTCGGTCATACCATCTCCTTTAAGCAACTTCCCGACCTTTGTTGTTCATACTTGATCTGCTAGTAATTCAACTACTGCGAGAACTTCCCGCCATGTCCTTACCTCATACTTAGCTGCCCAAATGTTGCCTCAAATCAAATCCATACCTGTAGCACCTAAACTGATAAATCGTTACCAACTCTAAACGTCCTAGAAGATCATCTTTCTCGAGCCATCAACATTAGAATCACCAATTCGATTCTGAACCGCTGCACATCATTATCTCTGACAACCACCCCTCAGACACCATTTCACAATACCTTGTCCCGAAGGCAAAATCAAAGGAGACCATAACACCGGTGAACCGTAATGCATTCAGACAAGGATGTCGATGATCTCGTCCAAGTCACACCTCTATTCGGGGTTGTGAAATGTCGATTGCAATAATAATACTCAACAAGGAGTTGGTATTTTCTTGTGGTGGTCAACTCGGCAATTGCTTGCCCATGATCATTCAATTCTTTATGTAGGTGAATCACACTTGGATCACCTTGAGGAACATTTGCTCTAATTTTCCATGCCGATGAAGTATCCGCAATTTCATCTAAGATCTCACAAGCTTTCGTATATGGCATTGTCATGAAATTTCCACCGGCAATTTGGTTGACCACACATTGATTGGAAGTATTGATCCCCATGTAGAAAGTTTGTTGAATCATAGCCTCTGTCATATCAATTTTTGGGCACCCTTTCACCATAGTTCAGTACCTCTCCCATATTTCATGGAACGACTCATTGGGTTCTTGTTTAAATGCTAGAATCTCGTCTATAAGAGTAGCCATATGCCCGGGAGAAAAGAACTTGGAAATATATTTCTCCGCCAATTTATCCCGTATATGGATGGAATGGTTTGGAAACCTTTCTAACCAATCCAAGGATTTTCCCCATAGAGAGAAAGGAAATAGCCTCAACCTTAAACCATCATCGGAGACGTTTGTCTGTTTACTCCCCCAGCAAGTGTCCACAAACCCTTTCAAGCGTTTGTACATATTATGATTCGGAGCCCCGGTGAAGAATCCCTGTGCTCTTTCAATGTGAGCATAACATTTATGATTTGAATGTTGCCCGCCCTAATGCAGGGCGGGACTATGGAACTTGCATACCCTTCATTTGGCAACACCCGGTGTGGAACCGCTCTTGGTGGATTTGGGGGGTGGAACGGAAACATTGTCTTGAGGCGGTCGGCCTCGTCTATTTGCTTGAGGTTCAAGAGGAACCTTTTCAACTAAGTCATCTTCCACGTACACATCCCCCAAAGGCATGTTTCCGAGAGGATCATTGTTGTTGAGAGCCTTTGTTTCACCTACAATTGTTTCACCAAAAAGATTAGTAACACAGAAGGAAAAGAAGACAATTCACACTCAAAACCAAATATATAGCTAAATCCGTTTTTATGCTCCCCGGCAATGGCGCCAAAAATTGATCTCGTCCAAGTCACACCTCTATTCGAGGTTGTGAAATAGTCGATTACAATAATAATACCCAATAAGGAGTCGGGAGCGAATCTACAGGGAGATGAGATGGGATTAGTGGTATATATTTGGATAAAGCACGTGAAGTATCTTGGTTGCACTTCCACAAATATGATTTTGTTTTTACTTCTAAATTACGTTAAGGATTATAATTCTAAAAATATAAAACTAGAGAATATAATTTTTGGATGGTTTTCAAATATATAAAAAGTCCTAGGGGTATGACCTTCACCTAGGTGTTTGCCTAACGGGTTGTAAACTTTAAAGCTTGTTTTGTTGGTCGGGGTGTATTATAGCAATCAACACTCAAATACCCACTCAATACCTCTCGGTAAGAGAGTGATTTTGCCCAATTTGGTTTTCTCAAGTCCAAATGGATATTGAACAACATAGTTGATAAAATGCTCAAGTCGGATTTTACTATCTCTAGGTTCAACCCTTTAATTAGGACTATTAATCTCTTGATTTTATCCCAAATTCTTGTTAGCTAATTTTTCCTAGACTAAGTCTCTCTTTCTCAAGTAGAAACCAAGTCAAATAGGCATAAACTAATGTTTGCAACCATTAATTCTATAATTAAAGGCAAAAACAAGGCTAAATAATAAACACCCAACCATAAAAAAGCCATAAATCAAACACCCATTAGGTTTACACACTAGGGTTGGGTCACAACCCTAGTTAGAAATCTAGCTACTCATAATGGGTATAGAAGAAAATAAAGAAGAGAAGATGATAAAACTCGTATTGCAAGGTTAAAAGATACAAATCCAATGTTAAATCACCAAAGTAAGCTAAAGTTACCTAAAGAGGCAAGTAAAAAAGGCTACATGACTTTCAATATTCAAAACTTGACCTAATTTCGTGAAAGTAGTCTATTTATACAAAGCTGGAATTTTCGGACAAAATTGCCCTTTCGGAGGTTCTGCGGCCGCATAATTATATGTGCGGTGTGCACTTCTCTTCAGATCTTGACAGGAGTTGACTCTGTGGCCGCATAATTCTGGATTATGGTCGTATCTCTCATGTTCTACGGTCCGCACAATTCTGGGTGCGGCCGCACTAGGCTCTTTTGCGGACTGCACATTTCTTGTGTGCGGTCGCACAACTGTTTCTGCGGCCGCACAATTATTGTGCAGTCCGCATTTCTTCTTGATCTTGAAATGAATCTCTGAATTTTGGCTCTTACGTAGCTTCTGCGGTCGCACAATAATTGTGTGGTCTGCACTTTGCACTGAGGCTTTGTTGATTTTCCTTCACATTCGGTGGCCCGGTCCGCACTTGAGCTTCTGTGCCTGATTGTTTTCCTTGTTCAGATCACTCCTCCTTGAGTTGGAATTCATCGTAGTGGCTCATTTTCCAATATTCCTACAGGTAAGCATATTTTATCAGTTTTCTGGAATATAATTACACACTTTTGGACTAAAACGAAAGCTAAAAGGCGCTAATAAGTAGTCAAAATTTCCACTTATAAACTCCCCCAAACTTAAGCTTTTGCTTGTCCTCAAGCAAATAAGGTAATTCCTACCTCCACAAGATAAGAGCTATTCCAGCTACTCTAAGGTGAATAAAACACACATCAATTGGGACCAACAATTACCCACAACACTTATGAATTATCAACAAGGCAATGATTTGAAGTTTTAAGCACAAATAGTTCTAATGTGACACTAGAACATCAAGAGTTGACATTACTCATCAAGGAAGTTCGCTCTTTCATGTAGGTCATTGTGGATCCCAAACTCCTCTTCCTCCTCTACTCTCCGTTGGTATATCTCACTTAAGAATGTAGCACTCACTTCAAGGATTTGTGAAAAGTTCGCTTCTCTCTCAAAAGAATGTCACAAGTACGACTCTAAGTACCATATGCTTGCCCCTCATGTAAGTTACCACTAATGTAAGTTCACTCCGCTTGAAATCACGTAGGGCTTTTTCGGAATGTAATGAAGGCTTTTGGACTAAGGTAGGAAATATTGGAATAGAACGGGTTCATCTTTCCTTAAGCACTCCATTTTCTTTTTTCGGCTCATGCTTTGCCGACTCTTTGAGTCATTTTCTTTTTCCTTAGGGGAACTAGAGGGACTTAACATCCCTCTTTCTTGGTCATGATATTCGTTTTCTCCTTCTTTTTTTTCTCCATGCTTCGTATTTTTGTTTTTCTTTGAATCCCTTCAACTCTTCAACTTATTCACTTTCTTTTTGCATTTTTTTTCTTTTGTTCTTACTTTATTTTTCTTTGCCTTTCCTTTTCTTCATTTCTTTTCTCTTTTTGTACCTTGATACTACTTTCAAATTTCTCGTATCTCCTCCAAACTTATGTTTTAGCCAATTATTTCTCAAGAGTATTAAGGAAAGCTCGGGTGCCAAGAGAGGATCACTACAAAACGGGTAAAGGCTTGTAACATGGTTATCAAATGAGAAAGGTTTTAGGCCCAAAAGGGTTGACTAGGGATAACAACATTGGTGGGTCATGGAAAATTTCAAAACGGGTCAAGGAGAGCCAACAATCACTTGTCAAGCCAAGCAAAACTTAGAATTTTGCCTAAAAACACATTCGGAGCAAGTTCTAGACCATTTGCATGGGTACTTGGACTTGCAACAAAACATCTCACCTCTCACACAACTGGATTGTTCAAGAGGATAGAGTCGAGGGACCACAACAACCATATTCAAGATTGAAAATTACTAATGGTTCAACTAAACCACTCGATGATTGCTTAAGTCAACACAAGAGTCAAACTAGAGCTATTTCTTTCCAAGAACTTATTTTTAATCATAAGCATGTCGTTAAGTGTGTTGGTACCAAGTGAAGCATGTTTGACTCTTCTAGTTCGACTCAATTAGGTCCTTTTATTCATTACTACTACTATTCATACCTAACCATATAAAACAGACTTAATCCCTTAAGAAGGTTTTCATGCCATCCATCGTTGGGAATTATCACCCGGTTCACAAAAAAAACCACCTTTGGAAAGAGCCGTAGCATTAAGAAAACCAAAGGCTTATTGATCACTTAAACATGAAAAGAAACTACTAAATTAAAAAGAAGCTATTAAAGTAAATAAGAAGCTATTAGACTAAGCATTGACTACTGAGAAAATAAAATAAATAAGCTATGAAGTAAACTGCTGAAAGCATAAATGAATATACAAACTGAGAAAGGGAAAGAGAATATATACATCAATAGAGAGATAAGAATATGTACATAATGAAAGTAAAAATAAAAAGAGAATGTTATCAATTATTAAAGGCCAATGTCAAATGTCAAATCAAAATAGACTCCACCCCCCTGAATAAAAATAAGCATTGTCCTCAGTGCTTAACAAAATAAAAACAAGGAAGGGAAAGAGTAGAGAGGACTCCCTATGTGGTCTCAGTGTCCATAGCAGCATCACCTCCCTCAAGCTCCTCCAACTGGATCTCATCATCCTCTGCTCGGGGAGTAGCTGGGTTGGTGAACATCTGTAGCACTGTCTCAACAGTGTGGGCAGCGAGGTCTGGCTCCTCAGACTGGCTAGTTGGTGCCACTGGCGCTGATGGTGCTGCTGGGTCTGCTGGTACTGATGGACCTGTCTCCATCAGTAAGTCAAATGGAAGATCTCCAGGCTGCTATCTTGGTCACCTCTCATCTCAATTTATCAATTGATTTCCTCGAAGCCTGAGATTTCCTCATCTTCTTCACCTGCTTCTCAAGCTCCTCAATTGCTCCCCCATGTGCCACCAAGGTATCCATGATGGTCTTCTGATTCTCCAATATTTTCTTCAAAGTTTCCTCCACTGACGGAGGAATCTGGGGTGTTGGGATAGAATTCTGAGCTGCAACAACACTGGATAGGTCAGACAGCTTTGCAGTAGCTGTCTGTATCCAGTTGTTGAGACTCGCCAGTGTCTGGGAGACTCGCAGTGCAGAAAGTGGATAAGTAGAGGAGGAAGGCATTGATACTAATGGCCCTGAAGATGGAGGTGAAGGTATGATAGCTGTATCGGTAGAAGGCTCGACTTCTGTGGAAGGCATGGCTACTGTAGAAGGCATGGCAGCTGAATCTGCAACTACCACCGACGGTTCATCAGACTGGCCTACGGTAGTAGTCGACTTACCCTTGTTCTTCGGGTTCCTTGGGTCCTTCAGAGAGTACCAGGAGAAGGGCTTCTTAGCCCTAACCTTCATATCAAAGCTCTTGGGCTCCACCCCTCCATCCGTGAGATACTCTGTGATAGTGTTGGGATACGGATATGAGCTTTCACCCTGCCTGAAAACTAGAGACATGTTGACCTACATGATGGCATCCACATTGATTGGGTACTCAGCCATGATAGAAGCAAGTAGGACTGCCCGAGGGATTGGGAGATTATTTTCATTCTGGCTTGGGTCTATGCGACTGCACACAAATGTTTGCCACCCTTTTGCTTCAAAGTTGAGGGTGTTCCGCTGAATGGGAACCCCTGCTATGATCAATGGTGGTGGTGGTCCTGGAGCTGCTAGTATCTCATATAGACAAGGACGAGCTGCATCACCTATTGCGAACTTCTCTAAATACTGCACCGACTTCATATCCTCGAGCCCCAAATAAGTGTTCAGGGTGCTCTGATCAAATCGTACTTTCAAGTTCCTCACCTTAGTCACCTTAGTCCCCTTATTGATGTGTGCCACATTGGCGTAGAACTCCCGGACTAAGTGCTCCTTGGAATCAACTACGCTTTGCGCGAACCATTTCCACCTTTTTCTCTCCCGAAACTGTTTTGCCATATTTCAATTATACTTATCCAAGTCTTTCAAAAGAAACTGATGCTCAAGTGTGAGTGATCTCTGCATCCACCACTCTCGGAACCTGTTGAATGCAGTCAGGCTCACAAACCTATCTTCCCAAACTTCCTTCTTCTTTGACCTCTCCAGGACTGCAACTCTGGTATCACCCCCCGACCATCATCCGGAATATCATCATCATCATCAACTGTTACTGGTGTGGTGGGGGCATGAGTAGATGAGGGTTCTGAACCCTGACTGTCATCATCCAAACCCTCAGAAGTGCTTGCTGAGGTGGAAGGCTCATTTCAGAGCTGGTATCTCCCTGGAAATTGCTGTGGCTGAGATTGGGCATTAGGCCGTTCTTCCACAGAGTGGCCCTTTGATGCTTCCCTAGACGGGATGTATGAACTTGACTTAGAGGGCTTTACAGCCCTTCCTCGCTCTGCATTTTCCTTTTTAGATAACACTTTTTGTACGGAGAGTGGTAGGGTACCCCTGCCTCGGCCTTGGGAGGGTTCACCCCTCCCCTTGGATATATCACCTCGTCTCCATGATCTAACCATTATCTGCAATACATAGCAACATGAATTAGTTATAGTTTAAATCCAAAGTATCAGACAATTATAGATAAACAGTATGCAGGTTGGGGGAAGTGCGGTCCGCATATTTTTGGATGAGGTCGCAGATGGGCTTGTGCGGACCGCATAATTTTAGAAGTGCGGCCGCACTGATGGTTCTACGGTCCACACAATTTTAAGTGTGACTGCACAATTGAAGTGCGGTCCGCACAATCTTGAGTGCGGCCACACAATTGAAACTTCAAAAATGACAACTCTCTGAAGACAGAGACTTGCTTGATCTGCGGCCGCACACACTTTTCTGCGGTCGTGGTTATCATTCTACACCAAATGCCCTAGCCTACTGATCTACGAACCGCACAATTCAAAACTTTATGGGGCAGATTCTTAGGGTTTCTAATTCACATTCAATTTAGACATGGTAGTAGCAATTTATACATGATACACAGTTTACCCATCCCCCCAATACCAAATGGGAAGTTACCCACATAAATTTAAGCTTACATGATGATGAATTTGACATTAGGCCTACAAGTAACTAAACTAATTATGAACAAAATTATGAAAATTTAAAAATTTAAAGATGAATTGAACATACCAGTAATGTAGTGATGCTAAGGAAGAATCAAAGATGATGAAATGAGTGTTAGATACGTGAATCAGTTAAGTGCACTGTATTTGCCTTTGTGTTAATTGTTCAGAGTTCGTAAAGTCTCACCAATAGTGAGAAGGCTACTATTTATACATGACCGATTAGGTCAAGAGTTCAAGATATGAGTGCGGCCACACAATTTCATGTGCGGTCCGCACTCCTTTACCTATTACATATTTACCCTTTGTTGATATGCGGTCCGCATATTTTTGAGTAAGGCCGCAGATTTTGGTGCGGACCGCACATTTCCTTGTGCGACCACACTTTGGACATTTCTCAGACAGGCAAACTTCAGAGAGTTTGTAATTTTTTGATCTCCAGTTGTGCTGTCCGCACAAGAATTGTGCGGCCGCAGATCCCTTTCTGTTGTGGCCTTCAAAATTGTGCAGTATGTGCGGTCCGCACTTTTTTTCACACTTAGCCACTTTTCCTGAGCACAGTTCCTGCAAAGAACACTCATTCTTGCAACACACTTCAAAACCAGTTAGCATAAAACAAGACCTATCTAAAGAAGAAGAAAAAGGAAAAGGAAAAGAAACATGGGTTGCCTCCCAAAAAGCGCCTGATTTAACATCGCGACACGACGCAGATTACCATCAATCACTTGAAATGAATCACTGCCACTACGTGGCCATCATCGACTTTTCCCAGATAGTGCTTCACCCGGTGACCATTGACTCTAAACACTTCATCAATTTTATTTTTTCAAGTCCAATGCACCAAAGGGTGTAACACTCACAACTTCAAATATGCCACTCCATTTAGACTTCAACTTTCCCGGAAACATACGTAACCGAGAATTGAACAATAACACAAGATCACCTTCTTTAAATTTCTTGTTCCGAATAGAGGTACTTCATCTTCTCCTTGTGTAAGGATGAACTTGTATATGCATGGTACCGAAATTCATCTATCTCATTCAATTGTGCCACCCTTAAGTTGGAGGCGACATCCCACTCAAGATTTGGCTTTTTCAAAGCCCACATAGCCTTGTGCTCAAGTTCCACCGGTAGGTGACAAGGTTTCCCAAATACTAACCGGTATAGAGACATCCCAATCGGTGTTTTGTAAGCCGTCCTATAAGCCCATAAAGCATCGTCAAGTTTCTTTGACCAATCCTTCCGGTTGGCATTCACTATTTTTGACAAAATACTCTTGATCTCCCAGTTGGAGACTTCCACTTGTCCGCTTGCTTGAGGGTGATAGGGGGTCGTGACTTTTTGAGTGACACCATACTTGCTAATCAAGGTATTAAAAGCTTTGTTGCAAAATTGCTACCCTCATCGCTTATAATGGCCCGCGGAGTACCAAACCTTGTGAAGATGTTCTTTTTAGAAAATTCCACCACACTTCTAGCTTCGTTGTTGGGTAGAGCAACAGCCTCAACCTATTTTGACACATAATCCACAGCTACTAAAAGGTAGGTGTTCCTACAAGATCTAAACAAACGGTCCCATGAAATCAATACCCCACACATAAAAAATATCAATTTCCATGATGGTGGTGAGGGGCATCTCATTTTTCTTTGAAATCCCACTGGCCCTTTGACATTCATCACAACGCTTGACTAGATCACTTGCGTCCTTGTAGAGAGTAGGCTAATAGAATCCACAACTCAACACTTTGGCCTCCGTTCTTTCTCCCCCATGGTGACCACCGTAGGGTGACGAATGACAAGCCCCAAGAATTTCAACTTGTTCCTCCTCCGGCACACATCTTCTAATCACGCCATCGATACAAATCCGGAAGAGGTAAGGTTCATCCCAATAATAGTATAGGCAATCACGTTTGAGCTTCTTCCTTTGGTTTGAAGAGAACTTATCCAGTACAATACCACTCATAAGATAATTTCCTAAATTAGCGAACTATGGCATCTCAGTCATTGAAATAGCTAGAAGTTGCTCGTCGGGGAAGGAGTCATTGATTTCAAGGCCGTCATGTGGCCTCCCCTCCTCCTCCAAGAGAGATAAGTGGTCCGCCACTTGGTTTTCATTGCCTTTGCAGTCTTGGATATCTAGATCAAACTCTTGCAATAAAAGCACCTATCTCATTAACCGAGCCTTTGAATCTTTCTTAATCATAAGGTATCGAAGTGCCGCATAATCTATGTGGACAATCACCTTTGTACCCATCAAGTACGGGCAGAACTTCTCCATAGCAAAAACAATAGCAAGGAGCTCTTTTTCGGTCATAGTGTAATTGACTTGGGCACCATTCATGGTCTTACTAGCATAGTAGACCGGATGAAAGATCTTGTTGACACGTTGCCCCCAAACTATTCAGACTGCCACATCATTAGCATCACACATGAGCTCAAAAGGCAAGCTCCAATTCAAGGCGGTGATAATAGGAGTAGTTGTCAATTTGAACTTGAGCAATTCAAATGCCTTCATGCAATCCTCATTGAAATGGAATTTGGCATCTTTCTCCAAAATCTTACACAAGAGGTTCACCACTTTGGAAAATTTCTTAATGAAACGCCGGTAGAACCCCGCATGACCCAAGAAACTCCTCACTCCTTTCACGGATGTTGGAGTTGGAAGTTTAGAAATCACCTCTATTTTCACCTTGTCGACCTCAATGCCATTATTTGATATTTTGTGGCCAAGGAAAATGCTTTTCTCAATCATGAAATGACATTTCTCCCAATTCAACACCAATTTCATCTCTTCACATCTTGCCAAAACCTTATCCAAAATTTTCAAGCAATCATCAAAAGAATTCCCGACCACCGAAAAGTCATCCATGAAGAATTCAAAGAAATCCTCCACCATGTCCATGAAGATAGCTATCACACACCTTTGAAAAGTTACCGGTGCATTGCATAACATAAATGGCATCCGCGAGAATGCGAAAGTACCATAAGGACATGTGAAAGTAGTCTTCTCTTGATCCTTCGAAGCAATAAGAATTTGATTGTAGCCAGAATACCCATCAAGAAACAATAGAAAGCACGGCCGGCTAACCTATCAAGAATTTGATCTAGGAAAGGAAGTGGGAAATGATCCTTCCTTGTGACTTTGTTGAGCTTGAGATAGTCCATACACACTCTCCACCCGGTCACCGTTCTTGTAGGAATCAACTCGTTCTTGTCATTGGTAACCACCGTCATGCCCCCTTTCTTTGGGACATATTGCACCGGAGAGGTCCACGAACTATCGAAAATGGGATAAACAACCCTTGCATATAACCACTTGATGATCTCCTTTTTGACCACCTCTTGTATTGCTTCATTTAGCCTCCTTTGATGTTTAATGGAGGGTTTGGAATCTTCCTCCAAATTAATCTTGTGCATGCAAAATGCGGGGATTATTCCCCGAATATCCACCAATGTCCATCCAATAGCTTTCTTCCACTTTTGTAGCACCGCCAATGTGGAGTCTACCTGCACGTTAGTCAAACAAGAGGAAAGAAAATCGAATATACTTGATTTAGTATATTCTGATGTTTATGGTCCAATGGATGTAGAATCAATGGGAGGTAAGAAATATTTTCTCACATTTATTGATATGCTTTACAAAAATTGTGGGTTTATTTCTTGAGAACCAAAGACCAGGTATTTCAAGTATTTAAGAAATTCCATGCTCTGTTGGAAAGGGAGACAAGTCAAAAATTAAAGCGTCTTAGGACAGACAATGAAAGAGAGTATACTTCAAAGACGTTTGAAGAGTACTGCTCAAGCCATAGAATCAGACATGAGAAGACAGTTCCTGGAACCCCACAACACAATGGTGTAGCTGAAAGGATGAATCGCACCATTATCATAAAAGTGAGAAGTATGCTCAAAATGGCAAAACTACCTAAGTCATTTTGAGGTGAAGCAGCTCGCAGAGCCGGTTACTTGATTAACAAAAGTCCATCAGTTCCACTGGTATTTGACATTCCAGAGAAAGTCTGAACTAACAAAGAGGTGTCCTACTCCCATCTGAAAGTGTTTGGATGTAAATCTTTTGAACATGTGCCGAAGGAGCAGAGAACGAAGCTGGATGACAAAGCTATTCCCTGCATCTTCATCGGTTATGGAGATGAGGAGTTCGGCTACAGATTGTAGGACCCAGAAAGGAAAAAGATCATCAGAAGCAGAGATGTGATCTTCAGAGAAGATGTGGTCGGGATTGATAGTGATCAATCAACAAAGACCAAAAATAATAATGGTACAGTTACTAACTTTGTTACTGTACCTATACGTAATCCTTCCACAGGTGAAGAATGGCACACGGAAGGCGTAGATAAAGAGGTTACTGAGCAGTGGGAGCACCCTAGTCCACAAGAAGAAGAAGAAGGAGAGCAACAACAACATGAAGAAGGACAACAACCTTTAAGAAGATCTAAAAGAGAGAAGGTAGAGTCCACAAGGTATCCTTCTTCGGAGTATATCCTCATCACTGATGAGGGGGAGCCAGAGAATTTCAAGGAGGTGCTATCTCACCCGGAACAAATCCTGTGGATGGAAGCCATGCAAGAAGATATGAATTCTCTACAGAAGAATGATACATACGAACTGGTTGAACTTCCAAAAGGTAAAAGACTGCTCAAGTGCAAGTGGGTCTTCAAGCTCAAGAAAGATGGAGACGGCAAGTTGGTCTGACACAAAGCTCGATTGGTGGTAAAAGGTTTCAAACAGAAGAAATGTATTAATTTTGATAATATTTTCTCACTTTTTGTCAAAATGACTTCTATTCAAACAATCTTGAGCTTGGCAGCTAGCCTAGATATTGAAGTGGAGCAGTTTGACGTGAAAACTACGTTTCGATATAGAGATTTGGAAGAAGAGATCTATATGGAGCAGCCTGAAGGTTTTGAGGTGAAGGAGAATAAACACATGGTGTGCAAGTTGAAAAGTAGTCTTTATGGGCTGAAACAAGCGCCAAGGTAGTGATACAAGAAGTTTGACTCATTCATGAGAAGTCAAACATACACAAAAACTTTTTCAGATCCATGTGTATACTATAAGAAATTCTCTAATAATAACTTTATCATCTTGTTGCTATATGTGGATGACATGCTGATTGTAGGACAAGACAAGAAGTTGATTGCCAAGTTGAAGGAAGATTTGTCCAAGTCATTTGACATGAAAGACTTGGGTCCAACACGACAAATTCTAGGAATGTAGATTATATGAGATAGGACAAATAGTAAGTTGTTGTTGTCACAACATAAGTATATTGAACGTATACTTAAATGCTTCAACATGATGAGTGCTAAACCAGTTAGCGCGCCTCTTGCTGGTCATATGAAGTTGAACAAGACAATGTGTCCTACAACAAAGGAAGATAAAGAAAGTATGACTAAAGTTCCATATTCATTTGCTATCGGGAGCCTGATATATGCAATGGTATGTACCAGACCTGATATTGCTCATGCTGTCGGTATTGTTAGCAAGTTTCTTGACAATCCTGAAAAAGAACATTGGGAAGTTGTGATGTGGATACTTAGGTATCTAAAAGGAACCTCAGATGAATGCTTGTGTTTTGGGAGATCAGATCCAATATTGAAGGGCTATACCGATGCTGATATGGCCGGTGATACTGATAAAGAAAATTCACTAATAGATATCTATTTACTTTTTCAGGGGGAGCTATATCATGGCAGTCTAAATTATAGAAGTGTGTTGCACTTTCAACAACTGAAGCAGAGTACATTGCCGCTACAGAAGATGGCAAGGAGATGGTATGGCTCAAGCAGTTTCTTCAAGAGCTGGAATTGCATCAAAAGGAGTATGTCGTCTATTGTGACAATCAAAGTGCAATAGACTTGAGCAAGAACTCTATGTACCATGCAAGAACAAAGCATATCGATATGAGATATCATTGGATTCATGAGCAGGTGGAGAACGAATCTTTACATGTCAAAAAGATTTACACGAGTGAAAATCGTACTTATATGTTGACCGAGACGATACCAAGAGACAAGTTCGAGCGATGTAAAGAACTTGTTGGAATGAGCTCTATATGAGAAACTGGAGATACCTCCTTCAGGTGCATGGGACTGGATGGGGAGATTTGATGGGTCCATCCCATGTGAAAGGAAGATAACTTCCTTTGGCAAAGTCTGCACCGTCCAAATTCAAGTTTGTCAAACAAATATTTGTGTGGCAAGGAAAGCCAAAAAGGGAAGGAAGATAAGTTTGGTTCACTATTTTTTGATGTCACCCATGACGTCTTTGAGAGGTTCTTCACCTCTATAAATAAGGAAGTATTCCTTCATTTGTAATACACACCAACAAAAGAGAAAGAAGAGTGAGGTTTCATAGACAGGGTATAAGAAAATAGTCTGTGAGAAAAATAGAGAGTGAGCGATATTGTAGTAAGGTGGGAATATCAAAAGAGGGTTATTTCTTTTGAGTGTTGTAGTAGTCTTTGGAGTATTTTACTCGGACCTACAAAGTGTAAAATTTCTTGCTATAGTGATATCAGTTGCTCCTCTCGGGGCCATAATTGTTTGCCTTATTCAAAAAGATTTTCCACGTAAAAAATCTTGATGTCCTTGTAACTCTTTTATTCTTGTTAATTACCGTATCTCGGTGTTACATTATTATTTCGTGTTTATTATCGTGAATATTATTTCTGTGTGGATTTATTTCCAACAAGCTTCTCTTTCCAAAACAATACTTACTTTGAAGCTATCAAAATGAAGTTGGCCATCAAGTTGAAATAAGCAAGAAAGAAATTAATAGGTCGTCAATTGTAGTATCCATAAGACAAAATAAAATGTTACAGCAAATTCACATAAACTAAAGAGAAAACAGAACACAAATAACAATTTCTCTCTGTCTTGATATATACTTCCAATTTATTATTTGACCAGACTATGCTTTAGAAAAACATTGCCGATGAGAGAATATGAATTTGAAGTTCTTAAATATCTAGGATCCAACCTGAAAAATATAAATTAAATGAACTTTATAAATGAATAACTGCATTCAATTTGCATGAGAGCGAACTGCATCACTGATAAGTTATGTGTCATGCTATGTTTTGATGATCTGACAAACTTAATGTTAAGAGCCAGATAGGTAACCTGCTCCACATCTTCAAAGTGCTCAAAATTAACAAGTCTCAAGTCTGGGCCATGATCCAACACTCAGAGTCCAAGAAACAATAGAGGGAACAGATCCACACTAGTTCCCTTGTTGACAGTACCAGTCAACTCCCCACAACTATAAAGTGACTGTAACTGTTCCTCTGCACACACGCAACAATATAAACAGTGGGGCAGTCACTTTATGGGGAATGCCTTTGTACCAAACATGATTACATCACTCAAGTGATGCCACTTATGCAATATTAACATGAAGGAAAGGAAAAACAACATTTGCACACTCAGAATCGATCAAGCTCTCTCTCAAGTGTATTGCCAACTTGCAAGTGACATTCAAGGAGTCAAGAACAAAGAGCAACATAACGAAAGACCAGTTTCCTACATTGAGTCATCATATGTCCTTAGTTGTGTAGCACCTTTGTCAAAATAATTTACTTGTAATTCCTACTTAGCTTAGTTAGAAGCATTGTGTAGGAAACCCTTGTAAAATCATAAACCCTGTGTTTGTGTCTTGGCTAGAGTTAGTCGAGTTGTAAGCTTTGTAATAGAGTTATTACAAAGGGGCTTGTAATAGAGTTGTTACAAGTTAGTAAGGGATTAAGAGGTTAATTCCTAGTTACGACAGTTTGTAATCTGAAGTTTGCTCAGTAGTGAAGTTGAAATCATACAAGGGTAGGTCGTGGTTTTTAATTCCGTGAGCTGAGAGTTTTCCACGTAAAACTCTACTGTATCATTTACTTACTGTTGTGTGCGTGCGTTCTGTGGAAACTGATAGAGAACCTGATTCTCTATATAATTTGGTGGATCCTTAGTTTCTATCAATTGGTATCAGAGCAGGTTCTTTCTATCAGGCTAACACCTAGAAAGGATCCTCATGGCTGCTCCACCAAACTTTGAAGAAGGTTAATCAACCTACAGACCAACACGATTTAATGGCCAATACTCTGGATGGTGGAAGACAAGGATGCATGAATTTATCATGGCTGAAGACTCAGAACTTTCGGATGTCATCTGTGATGGTCCTTTTGTTCCTATGAAGACCATTGGAGAACCAGCAGTGTCAGTTCCCAAGTCTAGGAAAGAATACAATGATGCTAACAGAAAGGCTATAGAGAAGAACTTCCGCGCCAAAAAGATTCTCGTCTGTGGTATTGGACCAGACGAATACAACCGAATTTCTGCCTGTCAATTTGCCAAGGAGATCTGGGAAGCTCTTCAAACAACACACGAAGGGACTACTCAAGTCAAATAGTCGAATATTGATATGCTAACCACTGAGTATGAGCTATCAGGATGAAGGACGATGAGTCCATTCAGTACATGCACACTCATTTCACCTCTATCATCAATGAGCTCCATTCTCTAGAAGAAATCATTCCAAGAAACAAGCTTGTCAGAAAAATACTCAGCGTATTACCTGGATCCTAGGAAAGCAAAGTAAATGCTATCACAGAGGCAAATGATCTGCAGAAGCTGACCATTGATGAACTCATTGGCAATATGAAAACTTATGAAATGAAGAAAAAGAAGGATAATGAGAGAAGAGAGCCCAAAAGGGAGAAGAACCTAGTCCTCAAGACAGACAAAATGACTCAAGTGGTGAGGATGCCGATATGGCTTACCTGACAAAAAGATTTCAGAAAATGGTTCGTAGAAATGGAGGTATTCCAAAAAGGGGCAGCTCTAGCAAGCCAAAAGTCTATGACCTATTTCATAAGTGTGGGAAGCTAGGACATTTAATCAAGGATTTCCCCCTCCTCAAGCAAGATCAGTGCAAACACAACATAGACAAAGCAGTCAAGAGGAACCCGATTCCTGACAAACAATTCAAGAGAAAAGATGCTGCTGACAATGTTATGAAGCAAGATCTTGCTGCATGGGGAGACTCCTCCAGCGAATCTGGAGAGGATGATGAACAATGTGACATCTCCATGATGACAGTAGAGAGTGAAGCAGCTGAATATGACTCTATCTTTGCCCTGATGGCAAAATCGGACGATGATGAAGAAGATGATGATGATGTAAACTTTTTAGATGTTCAAAGAAATTTGAAGTCCTACTCTCAGAAAAAAGCTTATATCTTTGGCAAATATTTTAATTGATTCTTATCATAGTCTTATAAATGATAAAAATGCATTAACTGTGGAATTAGGAGAAGTAGAACATGAGAGGGATGATCTAGTGGTTGTCGTGGTCGATTTAAAAGAGACCATTGAGTGCTTAAAAATGATAAAGAAGCTCTAACTGAAAAGATTGCTAACATAGAGCATGAGAGAGATGACTTATTAGTAGTAGTCGTGGACCTAAAGGAAACAATTGAGGAACTAAAAAGGGAAGGTACGCATGAGATCACCCAAAAGGGAAAGGAAGTTGCAAGTGAGGCACACATTAAGCTTGAAAAGAAACTCCAAACTGTGAAATTTAGTCTGTGTACAGAACTTGAAAGAAACGGGAAACTTCAAGAAGACCTAGGGAGAGTTAAAAGTGACCTCAAAAAATTTCTCAAGTGGACCTGATCCTCTGATGCAATTGTTGCCATGTATACAAGTAATGGTGGGAACAGGCACAGAGTCGGGTTCCAAAGAGAAAAGACTCCCTACAATCCGCATAGCAAGTATGTTACTGTCCCTGATAACTGACTTTGTACTAATTGTAGAAATACTGGTCACTTTAAAGAAAACTGTAAGGCTAGAATTCAGTCCCAACAGAAAAACAAGGTATTTATTGAAAAGGTAACTACTGCTAAGGAACCTGGTCCCTCTACTAAAAAAAATGTATATTGCCTGCATGGACAAGAAGAATTCTGATTCACCCTTTTCCTTACTAAAAGGAACCCAAACTTGTTTGGGTTCCTAAATCTAACCCTTGATTTTCTTGTGCAGGGAGCAGTGAAAGGAAGCAGCCAAAAATGGTACATGGATAGTGGCTGCTCTAAACACATGACTGGAAGCACAAATGATTTCCTTTCACTCAAAGCCCTGCAAGGAGGGAGTGTGTCCTTTGGAAATGGCAAAAAGGGATACATTCTAGGAGTTGGAAGGATTGGGAAGTCTCTTTCTCACTCAATTAAAAATGTGTACTATGTGAACGGCTTAAAGTACAGTCTGTTAAGTGTTCCCAAATCTGTGACAAGGGAAACAAAGTGGAATTTGTGTCAAAAATATGCACGGTCACAAATCTTGTGACTGGTGAGGTGGTTCTGGTGGCTAAAAGATACAAAAATATTTATGTTGCTGATTTTGAGTCCTTGTAAAATGGGGATCTCAGTTGTCTGAGCGCTGTTGATGATGATGTTGAACTGTGGCACAGAAGATTGGGTCATGCAAGTTTTACGTTGCTTAACAAATTGGTCAAGAAGGACCTGGTTCGTGGCCTGCCCAAGTCAAGCTTCAAGGATCACAAGGTGTGTGATGCATGTGTAAAAGGAAAATAAGTCAGATCCTCTTTCAAACCTAAAAAGGAAGTTAGTACCTCAAGGCCACTTGATCTCCTTCATATGGATCTGTGTGGACCTATGAGGATGCCAAGTAGAGGAGGAAAGAAGTACATTTTTGTTATAGTGGACGATTATTCCAGATTTACCTGGACCCTGTTTCTCAGAACTAAGGATGAAACCTTTCAAGTATTTGCTACATTTGTGAAAAAGATCCAGGTGAAGATGAGCCATAATGTAGTATGTATAAGGTCTGATCACGGCACAGAATTTGACAATGCCAAATTCGACGAATTCTGTGCTGAATATGGCATTACTCATAATTTTTCAGCTCCAAGAACACCTCAACAAAATAGTGTTGTGTAGAGAAAAAATAGGACTCTTGAAGACATGGCAAGAACAATGTTGATTGATAGTGGCATTGCAAAAAATTTCTGGGCAGAAGCAGTCAGCACTGCATGCTACTTGGTGAACAGGTACATGATCAGGTCCCTCCTTAACAAAACCCCGTATGAACTATTGAATGGGAGGAACCCCAAGCTGACACATTTAAGGACATTTGGTTGCAAATGTTTTGTTCTCAACAATGGCAAGGAAGCGCTTGGAAAATTCGATGCCAAAAGTGATGAAGGAATCTTTCTGGGCTATTCATCACAAAGCAAAGCTTACAAAGTGTACAACAAGAGAACTCAATGTGTTGAGAAAAGCATACATGTGATCTTTGATGAATCTTACCATCCTTGTGGGAAAGATTCAGATGATAAGATTGATCAAGACGGAGAACAGTCAGCTGTTCCTGGTGAAGTCATAGACATGGCAAATGGTAAGACTGATATGATGAGTCAAGTCAAGGAATCAAATGATGATGATGTAGCTGTATATCCAACTGATGCGGAGGAACCTGGTTCCTCAATAACAACAATTGAAGCTGAGAACAGAGTTGTTGATGCTGTCCAAGGAACCCCACATGCTGAGTTGAGAAGCGTAACTCATGACAACTAAGGATCACGATCAGAAATACCTGGACCCTCTCACAATGAGATTCAGGTGTCTAACAGGAAGCACAAAAGTTCACACCCTCTTGAAAATGTGATCACTCCTTTTGATTCAGGGATTCAAACGAGGTCAAAGTCAAGAAACGGCTTGCCTTCTCAGCCTTTCTTTCTCAAATTGAGCCCAAAAATATAAAGGAAGCATTGAAAAATGCTGACTGGATTACGGCTATGCAAGAAGAACTCCATCAATTTGAGAGGAACAGTGTATGGCACCTGGTTCCATGAGCTGCTGATAGAATGGTTATAAGAACCAGGTGGGTATTTAGAAACAAACTTGATGAGTTAGGAAACACAACAAGGAACATGGCAAGGCTAGTAGTTCAAGGCGACAATCAGGAAGAAGGGATTGACTATGATGAAACCTTTGCTCCAGTTGCTCGAATGGAGGCCATTAGAATCCTCATTATCTTTGCATCTCATATGGAATTCAAACTGTTTCAAATGGATCTCAAAAGTGCATTTCTGAATGGCTTTCTAAATGAAGAAGTCTTTGTCAAGCAACCACCTGGCTTTCAGTGTCATGAGTATTCTGAGCATATCTTTAAACTTGACAAGGCATTATATGGGCTAAAGCAGGCTCCTCGTGCTTGGTATGAAAGATTGTCCAAATTTTTACTAGAAAATGGCTTTACAAGAGGAAAAATTGACAACACCTTATTTATGAAGAAACGGGGGAGGAACCTATTCATTGTGCAAGTCTATGTTGATGACATCATCTTCGGAGCAACAAATGATTCCCTGTGTGAGGAATTCACAAGACATATGGGAAGTGAGTTTGAAATGAGCATGATGGGGGAATTGAATTTCTTCTTGGGTCTACAAGTCAAGCAAACTCCTAAGGGCACAATGATAAGTCAGCAAAAGTACATCAAAGAACTTCTGAAGAGGTTTAAAATGGAAATCTCAAATATCATTGATACTTCTATTGCCACTGCCACTCGTCTGGATTTGGATGCACCTGGTTCTCCTGTGAATGAGACCATGTATAGAGGTATCATCGGGTCACTCCTATATCTCACAGCAAGTAGGCTAGATATTGTTTTTAGTATGGGACTTTGTGCCAGGTTTTAATCTAATCCAAAGAAATCTCATATGAAGGCTTCCAAGAGAATCTCAAGGTATCTTGAAGGAACACAGAACCTGGTTCTCTACTATCCCTCATGCGACAATTTTGATTTAATCGGGTATGCTGATGCTTATTATATTGGTTATCTGGTGGATAGAAAAAGCACATCTGGCATGGAAGACTTTCTGGGTTCATGTCTAATCTCATGGGGTAGAAGAAAATAAAACTCAGTGGCTCTTTCAACTGCAGAAGCTGAATATGTGGCGGTTGCTTCTTGTTGTGCTCAATTGCTGTGGATCAAGCAGCAGCTGGAAGATTTTGGTGTGTTTTCTGATTGTGTGCCCTTACTGTGTGATAACACCAGTGCTCTCAACATGGCAAAGAATCTAGTTCAATATAAGAGAACAAAGCACATTGATGTGCGACATCACTTCCTCAGAGACAATGTTGAAAAAGGGCTCATCTGCATGAAGTTTTGCAGCACAGAAGATCAAATTGCAGATATCTTCACCAAAGAAAAGCACTGAGTAGAGAGGACTTTGAAAAGAATCGCCTGGCACTTGGATTGATAAAATCAAGCTAAGGACCTGGTTCCTCGATGATTGGCTATGAAAGAAAAGAACAGGTAGTTAGCTAAAAAGTATTTTCTGGCAAGGTCTAACTCATCTCTATACCTTTGCATGTAGACATGTATGATGATTACATAGCACACAAGTAGCTAATGGTATCACATTTTGGTCAAAGGATGAAGTTCATATTTACAAAATCTGTCAGGGAACCTGGTTCCCGTGACACAGGTAAGTAGTTCCTCTGTACTCTCATCCAACACTTTTTAATGGCTAAAATGGTGCCACGTCATTAATGTGTCAGTTTCTTTTTCTTTTACTTTTTGTATGAACCCAAGCATCTTACCCTTTATGAAACGACTCGTCTACCCAAAGAAATTGGTACCTGTTCCTAACCAGTCCCTCATCTCCTTTTAAATAAATTCACACACGGTCTCTTTCATAACTGTTCACATCATCAACCAAAATTCCCCTTTTTCGTCAACAACCAAACACTCTCTTCTTCCATCAACTCTCGCTACACCCTACCATGTCTGAAAATTTTGAAGCCAGAAATGTCCCAAGCATCGTCCCCACTTCATCTTCATCTGTTGAAGCACCAGTAATAGAGCTTGTGACCCTTACGCCACCCAGTCCAAACCTTGAGTTAGAGTCACAACCACCCACCATTTATTCTCCAACCCAATCAAGTACTAGTTCTCATCGGAGTCGTAAAACCTCGACTCCCAAGAAGTTTGTGGCTATGACCTCTCCTTCTGCCTCGCCGAAAAATATGGTCGAAGAAGATACAGTTGAGGGAGACAAAAATCAGGAAATTTCTAGTCTACTAGTGCAAGAAACTTCTGAGATACCACACGGAGTGGGTCTTAACAGTGATGCATCTGCAATGACTACTCTAGGCCCTGATTTGAATGTTGCCGATTCTACAAGTAATGCTTCTCCTATGCCCTCTGAGTTTACTTTGGGGTTACAAGTACAAGAGGCTATAGAGAGTATGTTGTCGATTATTGTTGAGGGTTGTGTAGTTGGTGAGTATGAAGGCGTGTCTGAAACAAATGGGTCTAAGGGGGAAGGTGATAGTCTACTGGTGGAGGGAAGGAAACTGGTGCCTATCGAAAATCTGGCACTAGATAGTACTACTGGGGAACTTCCTGAGGGACCTGATCCCTCCACACAAGAGGAGCCCTATGCTCCTACTTGGGATGAAACTCCCTATTCTTCTAAAGAACCCCAGGTCAGTACTGATCTCGCTCCCTCTCCTCATTTCTATGCTGAGCTATTGACCATTGTTTCTCCCGAGATGAGATCTCTGGTTAAGGAGGAAAACGAAGGGAGTGAAGAAGACTATGATAAGGTGGCTATTGCGAGTTTCATTAGTGCTTGGAGTAAAAAGGCAACTCCCCAACCGCCCATTCCTAAAAGGCTCACTACTAGACTGCAAAAGAAGAAAGCTCTTGAGTCAGTGCTGAAGAATAGTAAGAAAGAAAAGAAGAGGAAGAGGTTGATGAAGGGTGGCAAGTTAGTACATGACAATGTAGTACCTAAAACTCTTATGGTAAATGTTGATGACGAGGTGGATGAGGAACCCAGTCCCTTGATACGTAAATCCTCCAAAAACATATTGTTCCAAAATCTGGTAAAAATTCATCTGTGATTGTGATGGAAGTTAGCAACATTGAGGTGGACAAGTCTGATGAGAAAGTGGCTGAAGAGTGTGCTGAAAAGGTGTTTGAGAATTATGTGTCTGAGAAATCTGCTGAGAAAGGAAAAAGTGTAAGAAAATCATGGAAGAGAAAGGCCGGCGCCAATGAGGAACCTGGTTCCTCAAAAAAGGCCAAGGTTAGTGTGACCAAGGATGTTGGATGGGAAAATCTGAGAAAACAGAAGGTGCTTTAGGGCTGAACCTTTGCCCCTGACATTCTTGACCTGACGGGAATGCGACAACTGGTTGAAATTTGTGAATTTCAATAGTGGACATATCTGTTCACACATGAGAGTCCCAAAGTGTTTGAGGCCGAGGTACATAGTTTCTATGCCGATTTGTTCACTGTTGAGGGTGATAATATCTGCTTGAAGGTAAATGGGGTTGACTTTGTGATTGATGAGGCTGTATTGGGAGCTATCTTGGGAGTGCCTACTGATGGTATATCCTCAATTGAAGGGACTTGCTCTTCAAACTTCAGAAATGCCATTCTGAAGGATGATGCAGTCCAGTAGGGGGCCCTCCTTCTAGTATACCACCTGCTATTCAAAATGGTGAACAAAGTGTTGCTCCCTCATGCAGAAAGACGTTCTATTACATCACGAGCAGATCTGTTCCTCATGGAGGCTCTGGATGCATACTCCACTATAAATCTGCCGGGAATCATGATTGAGCACATGAAAAAGGTAGCATATTTCAAGGATGTTAATCATGGACTTCCCTTTGGGTTTCTTCTCACCAAAGTCTTTGAGCTCTTCAAAGTTCCCCTGGGAAAGTCCCCCATGGGTACTCGCAAGCAGAGTTTCTCCAAAACCACCTTGGAAGAGTGTGGGTGCATCGATAGGAAAGGAGGGGTTGGCAACAATTCCACTATCTCTCAACTGATTGAAGCTCAGAATATCGCTAACGAAGAGATAAGGAAGTTGAAGGCAAGAAATGTTATCCTTGAGGGCCAGCTCAGTTAGGCCCAGAGGCACCTAGTTCTAGTAGATCACCAAGCGCAGAGGTTGCTCGGCTGACCAAAGAAAAAGATGATCTCAGGAAACAGGTCGAGGACCTTAAGGAGAGGTTGCTCAATGAGCAAGGATCTGCAAATGCTCGCATGGATATCCTCCTTATAACTCTTGCCTCTTCCTCTCTGCCTCCCCCATTCCCGTGCTCCTTAGAGTCATTCCCTTCCCAGCCTCAAGTTCAAGTTCTAGTTATTTTTGTCTCTTGTGGTTGATTATGTTTGATGACTGGTACACTTTTGTTATTTTTATTTTGTGGTGATTGTATAATAATGGAACTGCCCCCTGTTTATTTCCAAATTTAATGAATGTCTCGTCCTTTTGCTGTGCATACCTTGTTCTTCTGTTCTGTTTTTAGTCATGCTTGTGTGCACACATGTGGCATGAGTTTACCAAGCTAGACTTCTTTTTGCTTACTGCATGTGCCTAATCTTTTTATGATGCCAAAAGGGGGAAAAGTAATTTTGGGGGGGGGGGGGGGGAACAAGCACATGAGGCTCAAGGGGAATTTATTAATTAAGGGGAAACAAGAGAGGGAACATCACAGGCTCAGGGAGAATTTCAATTACAAGTTTGTCATCATCAAAATGGAGGAAATTGATAAGTTATGTGTCCTGCTATGTTTTGATGATCTAATAAACTTAATATTAAGAACCAGATAGGGAACCTGCTCCACATCCTCAAAGTGCTCAAGATTAACAAGTCTCAAATCTGGGCCATGATCTAACACTCGGAGTCCAAGAAATAACATAGGGAACAGATCCACACCAGTTTCCTTGTTGACAGTACCAGTCAACTCTCAACAGCTGTAAAGTGACTGCAATTGTTCCTCTGCACACACGCAACAGTGTAAACAGTGGAGCAGTCACTTTATGAGGAATACCTTTGTACCAAACATGCTTATATCATTCAAGTGATGTCACTTATGCAATATTAACATGAAGGAAAGGAAAAACAACACTTGCACACTCAGAATCGATCAAGCTCTCTTTCAAGTTTGCATACTTGCAAGTGACATTCAAGGAGTCAAGAACAAAGGGCAACATAACGAAGGACCAGTTTCCTACATTGAGTTATTACAAAGGGGCTTGTAATAGAGTTGTTACAAGTTAGTGAGGGATTAAGAGGTTAATTCCTAGGTTACAATAGTTTGTAATCTGAAGTTTGCTCAGTAGTGAAGTTGAAATCCTACTAGGGTAGGTCGTGGTTTTTAATCCCGTGAGCTGAGAGTTTTCCACGTAAAGATCTACTATGTCATTTACTTACTGTTGTGTGCATGCGTTTTGTGAAAACTAGTAAAAAACCCGGTTCTCTATATAGTTTGGTGGACCTTTAGTTTCTATCAGTCACCAATCTAATAAAAAAGAAAATGTCCCCTAGTCCACTTCTGAGTTCCACAGGATGCCACTCACCTTTCTAATTTAATTTGTAGGATTTTACTTCTTTAAATCGACTATGAGAAGGGTTGCTTCCGCGAGCAGTAGAATGTCTTGAATTCTTTATAGACATTAAACGATCGATGAAATATTAAATCATTTTACTCCTTGATGTTAGGATGAGTTTTCTAGGATGACAACTCCAAAGCAGAGCATCCACAAAAGTTAGGTACGATCTAGATGACTTTATAAATATATCTAAATAATCGGCTTGGGGGTAGCAAATGTATGATGTAATTGCAAATCTTTCATGTTGATCCCATTGCATTCGGAAAAACAAAGTGAAACCTGATACCAAGAGGTTGAGTTTGATAGAAACTTCCTCAACTTACAAAACCAAGCAGCATTTAAAATATTTGAGCATTTAAATTTTGCGATTTTGAGCTTAGGAACGTGATCTTCTTTATACTCAAGTGATTCCAAATTTGGAGCATCAATCTTCCCTGCGCGCCCGCAATCCTGAATCATGAAAACCTTTAAGGATAGACTCTTGTAAATGTTAAACGTTTCCAACCCTTTAGAAATGTGATTTAATGTCAAAGTCTCAAGGAATTGGGATGTTGCAGTAATGCCATCGAGCATCCTCACACGCGATAGCTCTAAAGATTTTAGATTCTGACATTCAACAGTTTCCAGCAACAACGAATCCCCCAAACCACCAAAACAAGACAAGTGTTCAAGAGTTAGTGCTTGGATTTTAACAAGCTGGCCATTAAATGTTGAAATGGAAACTGACCTGATCTTTTGAAGATTTCACAGCTCAATCATTTTCAACCCATTGCATTTCTCAAGGATGAAACTGAAAATCAAGGGACAACTATTAAGTAGAGTCTGAAGCATGTCTTCACTTAAACAGGCACGAAATAAAGAAAGCTTTCTCAAAGAACAGCAATTCGGCCAACCACTAGATAATGAAACACCAATTAGAATACAACCATTCAGAACCAATTCTCTTAAGGATTTTGCTGCCAAGATTTTGAAAATAGGAACAAGAAAGGGGCATATATTGACGTCAGGAACTCCACAGACTAGATCTTTTACACCATTCTGAAGTGCGATGTCAAGCCACTTATCATACAGAGGAAAAACTTCAAACTTCTCAATAGGGATTTTCTAATACTTGTATCTCTCCAGGATTTTATTCACTATTTTTATGTCTTCCCTTTTATTAACACTGAGTTCAACATTGGAAAGAGTCAAGCAGGCTTGTAGCCATGTTTTGGAGAGAATGCTCAACTTGGTTTCCTCTTTAAAACTAAGATAAGAAAGTATTTCATGAATGAGGCATTGAGGCAATATGTCTGTTGTTGCTCTCGCCTTTGTTGTGGCTTGGAAGTTCCTATGTTTCAACCCTAATATGCAGGGAATTTTATGTAGTGCGGTCTTTGTAGAAGTCAAGGTGAAAACGTAAATAGTAAAACGCTATCTAGGAAACCTATTTCTAACGGGTTTACATAACTTATCTTCCTTTTGTTAGCTTAATTCTTGGTCAGAAACTTTTTAAAATATATATACCATAATATGCAAAAACAAAAGTTTTGTTATATATTTATTAAAATGGCACCACTTGTGTTATCTAGGTCAATCCTCACATATTAGATTTTTTTGGTGGTAACACATTAGACATCAACCAAAATGGGAAAACTACGCAGTATATCCGCTTTTAAAATAATTGCGTTGAACCTTAGATCGCTTCTCGGGTTGAATAGCAGTATTTTAAAAGGCGTTTTCGGGGCGAGGCGCACCAAAAATACCCCGAGGCGATGGTGTGGGGCTAAAGTCTCAAGAGGCGTATGCCCAGCAATTCGGGGTGTACGCCTGGGCGTTCGAGGTGCATGTTTTTAGTGAGGCGTAAGCCCTAGAGACTTTTTTAAATTAAAACAAAATTTGTTGAATAAATCCTTCATATAATACTCAAATTTTCAAAAGTCAGCTTGGTAATTACTCAGCGTTTTAAAAAGAAACTGAAAGGTATTAAATTTAAAAGTCAACACCTTTTTTTATTGATTGAAGCCCTAATTTATGGTCTTTCCCAATTCTTTATCTTGTCCATTAGTCTGCTAATTTTTTTTAAAAGCAACGAATATTTAATTTTTTTTACAAATACAAAGAGAGCTACATTCTCCTTCATAGCAGCAAGTTCAAAGTTCAAATTACAGGTTAGTCATCCTTTTTGTTCATCCATGTAGAAAACTTTATTCTTTTCGACTCAAGTTACTTGTGCTTCTAAGTAGTGTATAATAGATTATTTTGACTAGTTTTTTGTGGGGATGGATCACATCTTTCTCTCTCTCTCTCTCTCTCTCTCTCTCTCTCTCTCTGTATATATATATATATATATATATATATATATATATATCACATATTTATAATTTTCTTTAATTTTTATGCAATTTTACCTGTTTATAAATATTTACTGTAATTATATTATTTTACAAAATATTAAAAATTAAATATCTATGGGGCTTACGCCCCGTGCCTCGGGGCTTACGCCTCGCTGAGGCATATGTAAAACGCGTCGCCTTACGCCCACGCCTTTTAAAACACTAGAATAGACTATCATAGATCTCTTCTAGGGTTAGAATAGACTAAATGGTAATACTTTCATGTAATCAACATTTTTTAAAAGTAATTAAGTGATAATAAACATTTTGACACTTTTGAAAATATATTACTTCAGCATAAAAGTGAATTTCACATTATAATTTTAACAAAGATGTTCATCCTTCTCTGCGATTTGCATTTTTTGAGCATATCAGCTTACTAATAAGAGACCCACAATTACTTTTATCTGTTTTTAATCCAGCGTAATATTTTAAAAATTATAGAGATTATTCAAAAAATGTGACTTATTATCAAATAAAATTTTAAAAAACAAATTCTTGAAAATGATGATCGTTGATCAAACTATAGAAAATGAACTTTTCATTGAACAGGATATCGAGAACATAGACACAAGAGATAAACATTAAAGTTCAGGAAACTACCCTGTAGTTGCAATCCCTTCTCTTAGTTCAATCTTTTCGTTTTAATACAGCAAATGTAAACTATCAGCTAAAATGGAACTCTCTGACAGATTACAACAACTAAAATATCTAGTATAACTATCTAAAAAATTTGACATAGAGAAGTATCAATCACAAGGTATCAATTACCAATTCATGGCACCTAAGGGTGTGGCCCTGTGGTCAATTAAATAGGTTAGGACCATGATGTCTCAGATTCAATTCCAGCAGAGATACAAAATACTACTCCAGGTAGTTTTTTCTCATTTGTCCAAGCCTTTGTGCTTAAAGTTATCTGGTACATATTACTGATAGGAGATAACAGGTATCTCGTGAAATTAGTCGAGGTGTATGCAAACTGAACCCGGTTATCAAAAAAAGAATTGCAAAGAAGTCAAAAAGACAAAAAAGAGGTACAGCAGTTCCTATGAACTACAGAGAAATTAACCGAACACCAAACATAGTGTCCTTGTGCCTTGACAAAAGGCTATTATTAAGAAACAATAAATGGGAGAACTTGTAGCTGAGTTCTTGAGTATCCATAATCTTTCTTGAAAAATAAAAAGTAATAAAAATTTAAAAACAATTAAGTGCATTCAATTTCCAATAGAACAATCCTGGAGCATCAATCTCCCCTATGCTCTTACAATCCTGAATATTCAAGATCCTTAAGGACTGATATAGGCAAATATTAAACATTTCTAACCTATTGGAAATGTGAACTAATATCAAACTCTCAAGGAATTGATATCTTGAATTAAGGTGCTCGAGAAATCCATCATATATCCTCAGACGTGATAGCTCTAAAGATTTCAGATTCGGACATTCAGCAATATCCAACGTAGGAGGATCTTTCAAAGCACCAAAACAAAACAAGTGTTCGAAAGTTGGCGCGTGGATTTTAACATGCTGGTTTCTCTTTGTCCCAATGGAAACTGACCTTATCTTTTGAAGACGAAGCAACTCAATATTTTCCAACCCAATACAATCTTCAACGACGAAATTGACAATTAAGGGACAACTAGAGAGTAGAGTCTGAAGCATGTTGTCATCTAAACGGACACCAGATAGAGAAAGCTTTTCCAAAGAATCACAGCTCACCCCATGACTACTTGATAATGAAAGATGCATCAGATCACAATCTGTCTCTTAAAGATTTTGATGTCAAAATAGTGAAAATAGGAAAAGGGTATAACGTACGAAAGAAGCCCGTACATACTAGATCTTTTACACCATTCTGAACAGCAATACCAAGCCACTTATCAATCAGAAGGAAAACTTCACGAGAACCGGACATTAAAATTGAAAATGTAAACTTGTCTATTGGGATTTTTCCATCCCTATATCTCTCCATAATTTTATTCACTATATTCATGTCTTTGTAATAGTGAATACTAAATTCTAAGTTGGGATGAATGAACCAGGATTGTAGCCATGCTTTGGAGAGAATGCTTGTCTGTGCTGCTTTATCAAAGCTAAGGTTGGAGACTATTTTGTCAATGAGACAATCAGGAATTATGTCAGCTGTCGCTCTCTCCATGCTATGAATGACGAAACCCTAATGTGACTGGGAATTCATAGATTATGGTTTTGGTAAAATTTCACACTCCTATCGGATGAAAAGTAAGTAAAACCCTATATATTTCTAACTATTTACATAATTTATCCCCCTTTTGTTAATTACTTAGATTATGTCCCTTAACTTTTAGCATTGGTGCAAAATTCCGAATACATCTAACCCATCTTGGCTTTTGGGCCCAGCTTATAGCCTATTTGGCCAAGTTTCTAAAATCTGTTTATTTAGAGATGTGCTTTTTTCAAAAATGCTTTTCAAAAAAATACTTTTGGTAAAAATCAGTTTGTGTTTGGCTAATTAATTTGAAAAGCACTTTTGAGCAGTAATTAGTGTTTGACAAATCTTTTGAAAACTGCTTCTAAGTATACTTTTCTCAAAAGTGCTTCTCAGAAAAGTGTTGTCGGAGAGAAGCTACATTTTTCTGCTTCTCAAAAATTGCTTCTGCTTCTCCTCAAAAGCACTTTTTTTCTTTCTAAAAGTTTGGCCAAATACCTCAATTTTTTACCAAAAGCACTTTTGGCAAAAAAAGAGAAAGAAGCACTTTTGGCCCAAAAAGAAGTTTGGCCAAACAGGCTATTATCCTCACTAGAAAATCTAATAAATATAATCAGTGGCGGACGCACGTGGTGGCAAGCGGGTTCAACTGAATCCGCTTCATCAAAAAATAATACTGAGTATATGTGTAAATTAGGATTAAAGCTGCGTAAATTTTGTATAAATATTTTATTTGAACCCACTTGACAACTACTATTTTACGACTAAAGTTATGTACTTCTAAGATTGAACCCGCTTGTACAAGATCCTGGATCCGCCCCTGAATATAATCATGTATGTCTTATATATATATATATATATATATATATATATATATATATATATATATATATATAAGGAAAAAAATCAGATACTAAATGATCTAAGAAAATATTCATTAATGCATTCAGCCAAAGGGTGGACTAAATGATCTAAGAAAATATTATGTAGTAAAGATTTCCGTATAGCTAGCCAACTCCCCTTTCTAATGAGTTTAAGATGTGACTTAAAAAATGGGTGTAAAAGGAAGAAAAATAGTAAAATCGAACACGCAATTATATATTGTATGAAAAAGTTGCACAAAGATTACTATATTAAGTTCCCATTGAATATCAGTTTACTAAAATGCTTAAATTATGATTTATGAGTTGTCTCGTGTTGTTAGCTCGAAGATCTACAAGCTATGGCAGAAAAGAAGAGATGAAAACCCTAGAATGAATGAAGAGAAAGAGAGAGAGAAAAAGGGTATGTCGAAAGAGACCCTTGATGATTTTATTTTCTGTCTAGTTCTGTGTATTACAAGGGATGTATTAATAAACCTATGAAAATTAATAAAGAATGCAACTGGGCTGGGCCTGGTATGTTGGACCCTACTATTGGGCCAGCCCTTTTCCTTTATCAGTGCTAACACCTCCCCCCCTCCCCCAAGTTGTAGGGTGAACACACACCAAGCTTGCCAAGAATATTGTGATGAAGTTGTCCGCACAAAGACTTTTTCATGATGTCAGCTAACTGGTTGGCACTGGAAACAAAATGCAGAGAAATTAGTCCAGAATTCAAGCATTCACGAACATAATGGCAGTCAATCTCAATATGCTTAGTCCTTTCATGGAAAACTGGGTTTTTGGCAATATGAAGAGTAGCCTGGATGTCACAATAGATTGGAACAGAACTGTTAATAGATAGTCTAAGATCCCCAAGAAGTATAAACAACCAAGATATCTCGGCAACCACCTTTCTGAGGGCCCTGTACTCAGTTTCAGCTGAAGATAAAGAAATAGTGGGTTGCTTCTTACTTTTCCAAGAGATGGGACTGCCACCAAGAGTCACATAAAACCCAGTAACATTCTTTCGAGAGATGGCACAAGAGGCCCAATCAGAATCAGAATAGCCATCAAGAGAATAATCAGAAGAATTGGAGAGAAGAATTCCCTGAGAAGGATCATTCATGAGATAGCGAAGAACATGTAGGCCAGCCAGCATGTGAGGGACCTGAGGTTGCTGAAGAAATTGACTCAGGTGATGGATAGAGAAAGATATATCAGGCCTTGTATGCTATAAACAATTGAGTTTCACAATAAATCTTCTGTAAAGACTAGGATCAGGAAGATGATCCCCCATGTCCAAAGTGAGCTTAACAGAAGGATCTAGAGGAGTCACAACTGGAGAGAAATGATGACAATTGAACTTAGTGAAGAGATTAGATGTGTACTTGTGCTGGCTCATGAGATAGCCTTGAGGATGAGTAGTGATTTCCAGCCCCAAGAAGTAATGTACTGACCCCAAATCCTTAATCTTAAATTGATCATCCAAATAGGATTTCAAAGAGTTCATTTCAGTGAGGTCATCTCCAGCCAAAAGTATGTCATCAACATATACTGCCAGAACCACTAGAGAACCAGAAGAAGACTTGGTGAAGAGGGAGTAATCATTCAGACTTGAAATGTAGCCTCTAGAGAGCAAAGTTTCAGATAGTTTTGAAAATCACTGTCTGGAGGCTTGCCTAAGTCCATATAATGATTTCTTGAGTTTGCAAACCAAAAGAATGGAAGAGGAAGAAAAAGTGACATCAAGACGTGGAGGTATCTTTATATAAACCTCTTCATGTAGATCACCATGGAGGAATGCATTGTTAACATCCACCTGGAACACATTCCATCCTCTCTTAATGGCAAGAGCCAGCAGGCACTTGATGGTGGTGAGCTTGATAACAGGGGAAAAAGTCTCAGTAAAGTCAATGCCTTCCCTCTGAGTGTCACCCTTAATAACCAACCTGGCCCTGTATCTCTCAACAGATCTATCTGCCCTATGTTTGATCTTATAGACCCACTTACAAGAAATAGCCTTGTTATGAGGAGGAAGGGGAATAATGTCTCAAGTATGGTTTGCTTCAAGAGCATTGAATTCCTATAGCATAGCTTCCTGCCAGGCAGGATGAGAGGCAGCCTGCTGGTAGAATTGAGGCTCATGCATGTATGCTTCACTAGGCAGAACCTTAGAAGGAGTAGAAGTAGAAGGATTGAAGTTGGCAGAAGAACATACATAATCTTTGAGATAAACAGGCTGTGTAACAGTTCTGGTGGATTTTATTAAATGAGGGGTAGCACGTGTAGGAGTGGATGTAGGAGGAATAGCAGGAGAGGTGAGTGGAGCAGAAGTTGAAAGAGGAATGATAACAGAAGAAGGAATGGCAGAAGAAGAAACATGGTGAGAAAGGATGACAGGTGGAGAAGATGGGATGTCCACAAATGGTGTAGGAAAAAAAGAAGAAAGAGAATGTGAGGAAGAGGAAGAACAAGGGAAAATATGTTCATGGAATATTACATCTCTAGAGTAGAACACTGAGGAATTTGACATGTTCAACAACTTATAACCCTTCTTACCACAAGGGTAATCTAAGAAGATACAAGAAATAGCTCTAGATTGAAACTTATTTCTACCAGCCTTAGGAGAGGTGGCAAAACACATACAACCAAAAGACCTCAAGTAGTCATAAGATGGTGGACATCCATGCAACTTTTCATAAGGAGAAACTTTGAGCAAAAGAGGTGAAGGCATCCTATTTATAAGATAAATGGAAGTCAAAACAAAGTCACCCCAAAATGTCAGTGGTAGTTTAGATTGGAACAAAAGGTCTCTTGAAACCTCTAATAAATGTTTGTGTTTTCTCTCCACAACACCATTTTGTTGTGGAGTATGTGCAATGGTGGTTTGGTGTAATATACCTTGAGAAGCAAAGAAGGTGGAAGCCTCAATACTACTACCAAGTTCAAAAGCATTGTCTTATCTGAAAGTGTGAACTGAAGAATTAAAATGTACTTTTACCATAGAAGTGAAAGCTTTTAAGATAAATAAGGCATTGCTTTTGGAAGAAAGGAGGTGAGTCCAAGTGACTCTAGAGTACTCATCAACTAAGGTGAGGAAATATCTGAACCCATTGTAAGTTTAGTATTATATGGGCCCCAAATGCCAATGTGAACTAGCTGAAAAGGTTTAGTGGAATGGATTGTGCTGTCATGAAAAGGCAACCTTTGTTGTCTAGCCATAGGACATATATGATATAAAATTTTGTTTGCTGGATACTTTATCAGATAAGAAAGGAATAGATTGCATTTTATGAAAGGGCGTATGACCTAGTCTTTGATGCCAAAACAAATCCATGTTATTGACAACAGAAGTCTGATTGCATTTAGGTGAATGAGGTACATACTGAGAAATTGATGCAGGCTTATTACAAGTAATAGAACCTATAGTAAAACTAGAATTTATACAAGGTGTAGTAGCATGGGATGACAAAGCAGGGGTTGAAGTGGGAAACAAGTCTGCATCTGGATGTAGGTAGTAGAGTCTGCCAGCAGCCTTACCAATTACCAGTGGTCTCTTCAGAGAAGGGCCCTGTAAAGAACAATGGAACTTGGTAAGTACTGCTGTACAGTCAAGTTGGGTAATGAGTTGATGTATGGATATTAAGTTAAAATGGAAAGAAGGTATAAGAAGTACATTGAGAAGGGTTATATCATGTCTCAGGTGCAAGGACCCAGTTGATATAACCTTTACTTTATAACCATTTGGTAAGGTAACAAGAAAAGGTCTAACTAAAGGCATAATATCATGAAGTAAGTGTTTGTGTGGAGTCATGTGATTAGTGGCCCCTGAATCTAAGATCCAAGGATCCCCATTAGCCTGTGATGATGCACACACATGAGAGTCTACAGATTCTACAACATAGGCAGTAAACAAACCTGCAAAATGAGCAAAACCAGAGTCCTCAATAGAAGGATTGTTGGAAACAGTATCAGGAGAGACTTGAACTTGTTGAAACATAGTCAAGAGGTGTTGATATTGTTCTTTGGTAAAGCCATGAACTGGAGAAGAATTCCCTGGAAGCTGATTGATAGCAGGAGATAACTGGGGGATGAGGTATATCACCTTGGATACAAGATACAGACTTCTTGTTCTTTGTGAACTTGAACTCAGGGGGAAATCCATGAAGTCTGTAACATTTCTCCACTGTGTGTCCAGGTTTCTTACAATATTTGCAAGAAACACCACTGACATTCTTTCTGGATTCAAATTTTACCCTTTGAGTGAAATTTCTGGTGTTGGCTGATTGCGCAGTTAACACAGAAAAAGAAGCAGAATCACCAGAGAAGTTAGAAATATTGGAGAGAGCTTCCTTTTGACTCTCATCATGTTGTAATAAGGAATAAGCCTTGCTTATTGGAGGGAGAGGATTCATCATCATGATGGAACTTTTCACAGTGGAGTAAGACTCATTCAGACCATTGAGGAACTGGAATAATTGTTGATCCTCTATGAACTTTGGAAGAGCTCCACATGAACAGACAAGACCCACATAAGAGGAATTTAACTCATCCCATAGACTCCTAAACTTGGTGAAGTATGTGGTGTACGTACAGTGGATGATACAGATCCAGTGTAAAAGGTGTGAAACCATCAGAACTTGTGCTACTAGGTGATGAAACATTATCCATAACGCTACCCATAGGATGAAACTTAACTGGATTGAATCAGAATAACACAGCAAAAGAGGTAGTTTTCTGAACATATGCTAGAACATGCAACCAAAATCTAAGCAATTTTACAGTTGAAAGTGAGAAGGATATTACCAGCCTTCTTCTGAAACTCGAAGAAGAAGAGTCTTCTCTGAAGTATAAACCCTAGAAAATCAGATTTGACCAAATCGAGTGCGGAACCTGAGAAAATCTGAGATGTTCGACATCATGAGAGTACTAGCAGTCGTCAGGTGATGAAATTCCCAAATATTATTGGTGGAAAATGTTGTTCGATATTTTCGTCGTTCTCGGTCAATCGAAAATCGAAACGATGAAAAACTCAGAGAGAGGGTAATATCGGAGTGAAGCTCGTGATGAGAGGAATCAAAATTTCCACTCTGATACCATGTTAGCTCGAAGATCTGCGAGCTATGGCAAAAAAGAAGAGATGAAAACCCTAGAATGAATGAAGAGAAAGAGAGAGAGAGAAAAAGGGTCTGTCGAAAGAGACCCTTGATGATTTTATTTTCTGTCTAGTTCTGTGTAAGGGATGTATTAATAAACCTATAAAAACTAATAAAGAATGCAATTGGGCTGGGCCGGGTATGTTGGACCCTACTATTGGGCCAACTCTTTTCCTTTATCAGTGCTAACACGCGTGCGCTTTACGTTTTGATTTTTGTGAAAAGATTGAATTAAAAAGTGACCAACTCTAGGAGGGAATTAGCATATTGAACTGAAAACTGATTGTATATATTGACCGGTGAGAAGATAAATAGTTAAAATATTTGTATACAATAAATTACTAATGCTCTAATTTAACTAGAGAGTAACTAACATCACTTGCTAAAATGTACTGTTAGTAGTTGATCACTTTTTTATATTCCATGGAATTTCTTTTTCTTATTCCTAGTAGTATTAAAATGTCGGTATATCGAGATATCTTATCTGGCTCTCAAAAAAATAGGTATGTACAAAAGTTATTAAGTTCAAATCAAGCCGCATGCAAGGTACCAAGAGCTAATTAATAGTACTTCATATTCTTTTGAATATCAACAATATTATATAAAAATTAATACTGAATTGTCTGTTTAAACATTGGATCAAGTAGGGATTTTTTCGTTCCTATACAATATTTTAAACATATTTATCAAAATTATTCTAATTTTGTATATTACCCGCCCTAAACAAAGATTACTTACAAATTATATACATTCCACCTTAAAAGTCTCTCAATCCATTATTAGTGCCTTAAATTAGGGGATTTAGTTACACCATTTTTCTTTTTTTTTTCTCCTCCCCTCAATTTTCCTATTCTCTGCTGCCTCTCTCCACCCAAAATTCTCGTAATTGAGAGCCAAAATTCGTGAGCAGTGAAGCCACGCTTCATATGAAGATAATTCAGAATTTAAATGCAATATCCTTTCTTGCCAAGTACGCATCTGAATGTTGCGTTGTTTCCATAGTTAGCATATCAACTATTCCTTTTAATTGCAAAATTATTTTGCATTCCTTAGTTGCCACCATGGTTTTCCTTAAGGAATATAAATTATTTCTTTCATTGCAGAATCCTTGCTTTTCTTAATTGACTTAACTTTTTCCTTTTCACTTAGTTCATCCTAGAAATTCGGAACAGATTTGTGCTATCCTCCATGTCCTTTTTCAAAGCTTCTGTAATAGTGGTGAATATCGCAAATAGGACATATATATCAATGATCTCGAGATTAGTTGGAGTTGAAGCGTAAGTAGAACAGAGAGATGATAAATTTGTATGGTACAACAACATACAAATTAAAAAATAAATTTCGTAAAAATTAAATACAAATTTGATACATCTACAATATCATATAAACTAAAAATAAATTTTATACAACTAATTATACAATATACAACTTATTTATAATTTATCTATAACTTTCATACATACTAAAAATAAATTTCATACAACTAACTATACAGTATACGCTTATTTACAACTAATCTACAATTTATCTACAACTTTCATATATTATTTCTACCCAGTTAAATACAACTACAATATCATACAACTTAAATACAAATTTTATACAATATGTCTTTTGTATATTTTATATCTGATTTGTATATATTTTGTATGTGGTGTGTGTTTCTTTATCTCTAAAATTCCAATAAAAACTTTCTCTCTTGATACAAGTTTGATACATATTAATAATTTTATGTAAAAAGATAGTATTGATAACTTAAATACAAATTTTATACAATGATGCATACATTATACAACAATTTTTCAACTTTCGTACAACATTCAAATAAAAAAATATATATAACTACAAGAGAATAAAATTTACATACAATTATACTACAACTTTACTACAGTTTCGTAAGTATATTATATGTCATGTGTTCTTCTTCTTCTTCTTCTTCTTCTTCTTCTTCTTCTTCTTCTTCTTCTTCTTCTTCGAGTGTCAATCTGAAATTCAGCTAAAATCAAGTCTAATCTTTACCAAACACCCTCAAAATTGAGATATAAACTCCAAACAATATTCCCAATTGTTTGCAACAACACCCAATCCAAACAAATAATAGTTTTTGAAAATCCAAATTCGATTTCAAAGCTTCAAGGCTTTTTAATGGCTGTCAATGGTGGAGAGTCAAACACCTTCAAAATTTATTGATTGACAATTTTAATTTGAACACCAATTGTGCAACATGAAAGGAAATTGCTAAGTTAAAACAATTGAAATCCACTGATGAATTTCATTAAAACTATATACAACAAGAAAGCATAAAAAAACAAAGAACACCAAATGAAGAAAAATTGGGGAAAAAAAAACAGAGAAGGAGAGTAGAGAGACGAAGAGAGAGAGAGAGAGAGAGAGAGACGAGAGAGAGAGAGAGAGAGAGAGAGAGAGAGAGAGAGAGAGACGAAGAAAGAGAGTGAGCAAGTATAAAGGGATAAGGAAATAACTGATATTATTTATTTAATTCATAATATAAATGGATACTCATTTAAAACTTATTTGTATATAATTGGTAAATTGTATATGACCATGTAATTAAATTGAAACTTGAGTAGGGGATAATAACGTTTCAAATAGTGTATAGGAAAGTAAAAATCGCTGTAGAGTTAAATAAGAAAAATTATGATAACATAATATTGATTTTCTTTTAAATTAAATAAGTGGATTAGCATTGCTACTCAGAGTGGTTTAGACATCTAGTGGTTAAGACATCTAGTTTGTACAGGCTTTACGTCATACCCCTAGTCTATTTTCACTCTTTTGACATCAAAATCTTTAAGAGAATTTGTTTTGACGAGTTGTAATCTGATGCATCTTTCATTATCTGCTAGTCATGTGGTGAACTTCAATTTTTTGGAAAAGCTTTCTCTTTATGGTTTTCCTTTAAGCGACAATATGCTGCAGACTCTGCTCGCTAGTTGTCAATTTCGTCATTGAACATTGTATTGGGTTGGAAAAAGTTGAGCTGCTTAATCTTCAAAAGGTTAGTTCAATTTTCATTAGGACAAATGTAAAACAACGTATTAAAATTCAAGCGCCAACAATAGAACAATTGTTGTACAATGGTGCTTTTGGAGAGTCTCCTATTATTGACTGTCGGAATCTGAATCCTTATACCTATCATGTGTGAAGAAGATACCTAATGAATTTCTAAAGAACCTTATCTCTTATGGACATTAATTAGTTGATGTTTCCAAAGGATTGGAAAGGTTTAACATTTCCGGGAGCCAATCCCTAAGATTCTAGCTTGTGAGGCCATAAGATATGTTGATACTCCAAATTTGGTATCACTTTGAGTATATGAATCTGAGAGCTTAAAATTGCAAAAGAGTCAGGCCAATTGAAGAACTCACAAATAGATTCTGATTGCTGGAAGAATTTGAATGCTGCATTGTTTTGTAAGTTGAGAAAATTGTTGAATGCTGCCTCTGTTACTACTACAGATTTATTGGAATAATTAGTTGTTTAGTAATAGGAAGAGTCTAATGTTTGATTTAGTTTACTACTTTGTTTAAAGGATATGTTTACATGCCTAGGAGATTCAATAATTGAAATGATTACATGCTTCATCAGTCGGTTAATGTACATAAAGAATTTTGAGTCGTTCTACTTCTCATGGAAGCGACATGCATTTGATTGCAAAAATCAGCCTCAAAATCATTAGACAATTGTATGAGTGTTTGATGTTTGATTTTTTACTGGATTTTGGATAGTTTCTTGCACGTTGTCAATTGAAATTGTCCAAGGTTTGTCAATTGAATAAAGCATTTTGGAATTGTCCAAGGTTTGTCAATTGAAAACAGTATCCCTTCTTTGAGCCTTTACACATTAGCACTCAGTGATGAAACTCAGTTTGTCCCAAATTGACTACAATTTAGTGCTATGGACGGATAGAAAATTGTTGATTCCTTGCAGCATTACTATATAAACTCATCCACAATAAACATGTTGGGCACTGCATTCGAACCAATCGAGCCATGCTGAATTTAAGATTCTAAAAAGCCAATTTTTGTGAAGGATGAAATTTTGAAAGAACCAACTTCCGTCGTAAGCGCCATACTAATATCCATAGGACTTTATTCCCTTTGATAATCCATTTGTCCGCCTAAAACCCAAAATATCTGCAGAACACACACATAAGGAAGATCCATAGCACAAATTTTCATCTTTTACTCATTGATCCATAGCTTGTCAAACATCCTCCACAAAATTTGGTGAAACAAGACTTTCAATCTACAAATTAAAACTAAATCCATAGCCACGATGGATTTGAATCTCAGGATGCTTGAAAGTGTTTTGTGTTGAATTATACAGCAATAAACCTGAATCATATTGCAGTAAAATTTCATCATTCTGGGAGATTAAAATTGGCGAAATCACTGTAGAATAAGGGATAGAAGCCACCTTAGTCCACGACTCCACAAGACCATACACCTTCATTACCCATACATCCATCTGGACCAAGTCACAGGTATAAGATACACATAGATTACCTCCTAAACTCCCTATATCCCAATCAAAACTAGCATCAACAAGATCGGGCAATGCTACATTTTTATATGTCTCATCTGATACGATTTAAAATGGGAAAGGTTGGAGCTACCGGTGGAGCTTGTACAATGGGCTTGTTAGACTGTTCGGTGAAAATAGAGAGAGGGGTCGCTCTGATCAGTTAACCACTTTTGCTTTTTGCATTTAAGTCCACTTTAACTAGTTTACCTTATTATTTAATTACCATTGTAAGTTTCCTTTATTATAGTTTAGTCCCTAGCTTCTATTTCACTATATGTACTGAGTTTTGCCCTTTTAGAGGCTTATGAATGAAAAACCCTTTTATCTTATTTGCATTATTTTCTTCTCTTCTTAGCTTAGCTAATTAGCTTATTAGATTCTTCTTCCTCTGAAATTCAATATTCGTAACAATGGTATCAGAGCAATCATCCTTGCTTTGTTGGTAGTCATCAATGGCGTTCCAAAACCCTCTTTATGGCTCTAAGTTCACTGCCAATAACTCTTTACGAGTTGTTTTACCTGCATTTCTTTCGCAGGACTTCAGCAATGCAACGTATCAAGGTAATAATCCCTATGATTATACTAATCCTTATGGGTATAGCAATATGTGATGTGGAAATTATTCTAGTGGGTACCATCAGCATTACAATCAACCCTACTATGTGTATCAGCCATACGAGTTTTCCACTGCTGTTCATAATTACTGGACTGCCGGCGTGGTACCAGGAGGAACCACGGCTATGGGTTTCTTCTCCGATAATAACATGGCTTCTTTCAACAGCACTTCTGAGTATTCCCACCTTTCTTTGTCGTCTCAACAACAATTTCTACCTGTTAACACCATTGTTAATGTTTCTACTCCCATCGATTTTTCGAGTGACCAAGAGATTCCGACTATTGTTGGTGGAGGCGATATTCCGGCAATGATTCTAGTTCCGAGAATGGCAGGCGATGAACAGAAATTAACTGTTTTTGGGATAACAGAGCCTTTGCTCGAGGAAAGGAGTTCTAAGGAAGCTGAGCTATTAAAGGATGAATCACGTTTACCCTCTAAGCTGCAGCTAGGATCGATGAAGAGACAAACTGAGTTTCCTTCGTTAGTATCAACACCTGTTGTGTGTGCGCAGAAGGTGTTTGATAAAATGGCAATGGATGGAGTAGTGGTGTCTTTTGACAAATTAGCTTGTCTTTCTAACGATCAACTGCAAAATGAAGCAGTCATAATAGAGGCATGTGTCTCAATTGTTCAAGTTAGAATAGAGGAGGCAAAAGACGGGACAATGGAGATGACGAAGCATGAAGAAACAAGACGCGCCTTTTTTTTAGATGATTCACAGGTTATTCACGAAGGAGGGGATGTTGTAGGGAAGTCTTCTAATACTGATATTGATGTTGTGAAATCGGTTTTGATTAAAGTTGAGAATGATGAGGTGGTGGTGGAGATAAAGCTTTCAACTATTGAGGCTAAAGTTTTGGAACTGAATCCATCAAGGCATGAGGAATTGGAAACTGCTTCGACATTACATGATTCACATTCACAAGGTGCTCTTCTAGATGAGGGAGATAAAGCAAGGAGTGTTGAGGAAGAGACTACTAATGTGGTGGACAACAAAGATAGCAGTCTGATTACTCATGTTCCTACAGCTGTCGATATCATTGCGTTTGCTGAAAAGAGTCGCGACACCATGAGAAATCCTATCGCTGCCTTGAAGAAGTATTTGTGTGAGAACAACCTAGCCGAAGAATTGGAGCTAAAGGTCACAGATAAGAAGAATGATGAGTTGGTTGAAGAGGCTATTGAGTTTGCAGATGCAACCCCTGTTCTAGCTCGTAGCCAGCTGCTAGAGAATGTAGTTGCTGATCCTAGAAGCTTTGTAATTGGGCCTGATCGAAGCTACAGAAGTGAGAATTCCAAGTTCACTGGCTTTGAAATTGGTGTAGATCCGGGCTGGGATCCTGAAGTTGCTCAGGCACTTCGAGTTTCAAAGGGAAAGGGTATTTCACTTGAAAGGAACAAGGCAACTCAGAAAGGTGAACAGGAAGGTGCCATGCTGCTCGAACCTCTTAGAGTGAAAGTCCTAAAAGCAAATGGAGTAGGTGAAGTACTCTTTGCACAGTTGATTAGAGAAGGACAAATTGGTGTTTGTATTATTGTTGACAGTTACGCAAATCCCTTTGGAGCCGTAAGCATTATCAAAGGTATCCAACTAAATTCCGGAAAGGCATTTGAGTATTATTACATGGTGGAAATTGAGTCTGGTCTTGAGCTGAGGAGGAAAAACTTTACAACAATTTCACTTCTGGTGGGAAATAGCCACAACTTGACTGGTGTGGCATTTGAGATAAAATGGCTTAACTCTATTATGACCAACAACAACAAAATATCAGAGAAGGCTGGTATGATTTTTTGTTCAATGTCCAAGGCAATATTGGAGTTTGAGGAGTACCAGAATGATACTCTACCTATTAAATTTGTGCCGCACGTTGTAGGTCGGGGGATTATTGAAATTGCACAGGACCGAATAGAACAGGTAGACATCTTTAATAACCAGGAATACATGGTGGCCATCAGTAAAGGTATATTCCTTGTGTCAAATGCTATAGGAGGGCTGCTTCAACATGTATGCCCAATGAGAGGTACTGGGATGGATTGTATAACTAAATATAATATTATTGCTTCATGGGGTGAGGGTGAATATTCATTACTGTTGGTTGAGTTGAAAGAGTTTTATGAACTTCAATTATCAAGGCAATTTATTATTGGAAGATATGGCAAAGATATTGTGCTATGTGCTATTTATATTCATGAGAATGAGTCCATCGTACCTCAATGGAATAATGAGGTATTACTTTTCAAGAAAGCAATTGAAGACATGTTCCATGTGGCCCTTAAGTCAACTATTCTTAGCGATGGATCAATTGTGTATATGTGGAGTACCAAATGTCCAATGCATTTCTCTACCCCTTTTAGAGTAAATGCCATAGAACCCGGTCTGTTGGACAGGACTTTGATAATTGCACATGGAAAAAGCTTAGTGAAATATATAGAAGAATATACCATACCTCCAGATGATAATCAGTTACATGCTACCATGGGGGTATTGCTTTTCCATAAAGGTGTAGATATTAAATATTACAATGTGCAGAATAATCATGCTGGAGGAGGTGAGGAGGCTATAAATCTTAATCATGTGACCAAGGGGAATATAGATTATTGACAATTGATGATGAATCAATCTACATGGAATGCATTGGAGGATGATGGGATGACACTGTATGACCAGATGAAGTGTTTTGTTATAAATGTTTCTTCCTATTTCAACATATGGGCTTGGGAAAGTGTGGTCACTGATGGTGAGAAGGTTGAGATACAGATTCAACTTCCTAAGGACTTGAGTGACACTATTAGAGCAGTAAGGCATATGAAGATTGATCCAAAAGGGATTCTTGACCAAACAGTTCGTGTATATGCATCGATTGGTTCTGTAAAGGCAAGAGCTCTCCTTGAGCATGACCTTGTTGTTGGATTGCAAGTAGCAGAAGCTGGCAGGGAATGGGAGGTATATTTGGGACTAAAACAAGCTATTCATGCCACTTTTGAAACTAGTTCTAAATCAAGAGGAATAAACGACCATCAAGCTAAGGATTTTTTCAGGAAACAGTTGTCGGTCCTACTCAATTACAAAGATCGTTGGAGTCTCCTAAGCCACAGAAGAAAAAGATTAAACCGACTGATTTCATGGGTTCAAGAGTGCATAATGCTTGCATGGGGCTGGCACTCATTGATCTGGGAAGATATGAATGCCTTGAGAGTATGTTTTTCCATCTCTTCTTCCTTGAGGACAAGGAAGTTCTTAACGGGGGAGAAATACGATTTAAAATGGGAAAGGTTGGAGCTACCGGTAGAGCTTGTACAATGGGCTTGTTAGGTTGTACGGTGAAAGTAGAGAGAGGGGCCGGCTGATCAGTTAACCACTTTTGCCTTCTGCATTTAAGTCCACTTTAACTAGTTTACCTTATTATTTAATTACCATTGTAAATTTTCTTTATTATAGTTTAGTCCCTAGCTCCTATTTCATTATATGTACTGAGTTTTGCCCTTTTAGAGGCTTATGAATGAAAAACCCTTTTATCTTATTTGCATTATTTTCTTCTCTTCTTAGCTTAGCTTAGCTTTAGTTAGATTTTTCTTCCTCTGAAATTCAATATTCGTAACATCATCTACCAGGTTTAACGAAAGAATAAACCTTGAATCATTCATATCACTTTCATCACTAACATGACCGACGATCCAATGAAGTCTTCCATTGACAAATTTACCAGGATAGATCCAAAAGGTAATATCTGGATAGTCTTGAATCCTTTTCCAAGAATTATATCTTAGACTATAAATCTTAAATACATTCAGAAAACCATCACCATGTGAATTTCCCTTAACGTCTACAACTTTGTAATCATCTTGACACTCAACGTAACCAAAACCATAAGACGAACTCTGGCCACAACGCGGATCGAGTCCTGAAAAGGGCAATTTTTTGGACTTTCTTATAGATGGATTCCATATAAATATATACCAAAATTGATTAAAAATACAAAACAGCCCTTCACACACACCCAGGACGCCATTGCAAGGAAAATCAAGCTGAACAGCTATAGGTATAGGGGGAGATTCTTCTTGATATATAATTTCATCAAGAGAGCAAGTGTTAAGAGTGAGGCTATTCTCACGAGAGCCGTAAAAAAGACACCGAAAATCTTGGTTCTGAGTTGAAAATTTTAGATGGGTTTTGATGAATTGGGGACATGAGATTAGAGAAAACCAAGATTTTGAAACGCACCTCATCTTTAATAAGGTTTTCACGGGTAGCCTTAGGAGTATTTCATATAGTATTTCTGAGGGAAGAACTGGCAGCGATTCTGATTCATGGGATAAGCTAGCGTCGGGGAATTCCATCGGCGGCGTCTCCTAAATCAGAGGTTTTCGTAGTGAGAAAGTGTTGGCGCTGAGCTTGAGCCGATTAGAACCTTTATTTGTATATGTTGTAACCCCTTCAAGAATTTGATCGAGAACTATGAACCTTAGGGGTAGTTTCAGTTTGGTTCAAATCCCAGATATCCTAGGATTATAATTGGGCTAAAAACACATATAGACAAAATTTAAGAAATTTACCAACATGGCAGCTGAATAAATATATATCTTATCATAAAGCTATAAACATAAATCAATAATCACGTTTAAGAAAAATATTCAAAGCATTTTATTCCTAAAAAAGCGTCCAAAGTGATTCAATTTTCTAAGAATGAATAATAGTCCTAAAAATCTCTCTCTCTCTCTCTCTCTCTCTCTCTCTCTCTCTCTCTCTCTCTCTATATATATATATATATATATATATATATATATATATATATATAAAAATTCAAGGCCTTTAGCACAATGACGTGGCACCTCTCATTAACCAGGAATTCTCTTCATCATTTAAAAACGGTGGCTTAACTTATTGAAGAAGCGTCGCTAGCCATTAGCACAGTGACGTGGTGTCACGACCCAATTTCATCTATAGGTCGTGATGTCGTCCAACACGACAGCTAGGCAAGCCAACTAATAAATTAAACATATATCGATAAAATTTAAATCCAAGAAAAATAATAAGACACCAAATTCTACTAATGTGTGTGCCAAGACCTGGTGTCACAACTGTATGAGCATTCTAGTAGATTATACAAAACCTCAAATACTGTCTGAAATAAAAATAGACAGAATGTAAATATAAGAAGAGACACTGGTAGCTGCAGAACGGCTCAGAAAGGCAGCTCACCACTATGCCTCTGGATAACGTGGGTGTAAGGAGATAGGTCTCCTAGTAGTACTTACCTCAGGTCTTGCACAAAAAGTGCAGCAAGTGTAGTATGAGTATGTAAACAACGTGTACCCAATAAGTATCAAGCCTAATCTCGAAGTGGTAGAGACGGGATGGCCGACTTTGACACTCACTATTGGTCAATAATAATAATTGAAATAAAACTAGAATATCTAAATCACCATGATTCACAGAATATAACAATAATTTATTTAACCAGCAGAAATAATTAAAGTCCTTCAATTTCAACAAATTTCCAAATTTATCTATTAGACTCATTTACAGGAATAACAATAATTCCTTAACAAGCAGGAATAATAATTCTTTAAATTCCAAAGATTTTCAATTTATCAATTAGCTTCACAAGCTACAATAAACTATCAAAGTATCGTGTAATTATTATTATTAAGCACGATTTCTGCTGAGGTCGTTCGGCCCAATCCAGAGTGTCGTGTACACTGCCGAGGGACGTGTGGCACGATCCATAGATGCATCTATCCTGCTAAGGCGTTCGGCCCGCTCCACAAGAAAGGAGGACATTTTCTTTAGTACCTCCGGAAAGAGAGTATATTCATTATAAGATAAATTCACGAGGATGAATAATTTCTTTTAATAATTTATTTATTTAAACAGAAAATTAAGCATATGAGATTTTCATCCTTATATTTTTAATATATATATATATATATATATATATATATATATATATATATATATATATATATATCAAATAATATTGATTAAACAAAGAATACAATTTACACAAGTAATTCATGCTTTGAGTCCTAAACTACCTAGACTTTAGCATTAATAGTAGTTACGCACATACTCTCGTCACCTGGTGCGTACGTAGCCTCCACAATTAGCAACAATTATTACCTTAATTACCTATGGGGTAATTTCCCCCTCACAAGATTAGACAAGAGACTTACCTCGTCTTGCTCCAATTTAATCCAATAGAAGGCCTTTTCCACGATTATCCAACTGTCTGGCTTGAATCTAGCCAAGAACAATTCGATACAATCACTAAAAATTAAGGGAATCAATTTCATAAGAAAATACTATATTTTTCAATAAAAGTTCGAAATTAATTAAAATTTCGTCCGTGGGGCCCACGTCTCGGAATCTGGCGAAAGTTATGAAATCCGATAACCCATTCAATTACGAGTCCAACCATACCAGTTTCACTCAAATCCGACTCCGAATCGATACAGAAATCTCGAAAATTTGTTTCTATGAGATTTCAAAATTTTCCCAAATTTCAATCTCAAAACACTAATTAAATGGTGAAAACAATGATATATTTGTGTATATATACTAAATCTGAGTTAGAATCACTTACCCCAATGTCTTTCCTTGAAAATCTATCCAAAATCGCCCCTGCTCAAGCTCCAATTTGTTAGAAATGTCGAATGGGACGAATGCCCTCTTTTTATAAAACTGCCCAGACAGCCTTCGGAACTGGGCGTCAAACTGGGCCTCGATTGTGGCTTCGATCATGGCCCTCGATTATGGCATCGAGCCTGGTCCTTCGATCATATCCTCGATCATGGCATCGAGCCTGAGCCTTCGATTGTGACCCTCGATCTTGGGTCTCGATCCTGGCCTTCGAGCATTGTCTTCGATCATGGCCCTCGAGCTGGACCTTCGATCATGGCTTTGATACTGAACCTCGTCCCTGGCTTCGCCTCAGGTCGTCGACCCTAGGCTCGATATCTGGGCTCGATCTTGGGCTCGACCACAGCCCAAAATATCCAGCAAAAGGAAAAATTACAGCAGCTTTTTAAGTCCAACTTTTGATCCGTTAACCATCTGAAACTCACCCGAGGCCCTCGGGACCTCAACCAAATATACCAGCAAGTCCTAAAACATCATACGAACTTATTTGAGACCTCAAATCACCTAAAACGATGCTAAAACCACGAATTATGCTCCAATTCAAGCTTAATGAAACTTAGAATTTTCAACTTCTACATTCGATGTCGAAACCTATCAAATCAACTCTGATTGACCTCAAATTTTGCACACAAGTCATAAATGACATCACAGAGCTATGAAAATTTTCAGAACTAGATTAAGACTCCGGTATCAAAAAGTCAACTTCCGGTCAAACTTCTAAACTTAAATTCTTGTTTTAGCCATTTCAATCCTAATTTCACTACGGACTTCCAAATAAAATTCTGATCATGCTCCTAAGTCCAAAATTACCATACGGAGCTGTTGGAATCATCAAAATTCTATTCCAGGGTCGTTTTCACATACTCGACATTCGGTCACTATTTAAACTTAAACTTTTAATTTTTTATCAAAATTCCATATCTCGGGCTAGGGACCTCGGAATTTGATTCCAGGCATACGCCCAAGTCCCAAATCACAGTACGGACCTACCGGAACTGTCAAAATACTGATCCAATTCTGTTTGCTCAAAATGTTGACCAAAGTCAACTCAGTTGAGTTTTAAAGCTCTAATTCACATTTTAATCTATTTTTCACATAAAAAGTTTTTGGAAAATTCTTACGGACTGCGTACGCAAGTCGAGGAATGATAAATAGTGCTTTTTGAGGTCTTAGAACACAGAATTAATTATTAAATGTAAAGATGACATTTTGGGTCATCACATTCTCCACCTCTAAAACAAATGTTCGTCCTCGAACGAGTTTAGAATTATACCTGAAGTGCTGAATAAGTGTGAATATTTGCTCTACATGTTTTTCTCGGCCTCCTAAGTCGCTTCCTCAACTGGTTGGCACCTCCACTGAACTTTAACTGCAGAAATCATTTTGGATCTCAACTGCGAACCTGTTTATCAACAATGGCAACTGGCTCCCCTTCATAACCCAAGTTATTATGTAGCTGAACTGTGCTGAAGTCTAACATATGTGATAGGTTGGCATGATACTTCCGGAGCATAGATACATGAAAAATCAGATGAACTCCCGATAGGCTGGGAGTCAATTCAAGCTCATAAGCAAGCTCCCTAACTCATCTCAACACCTCAAATGGGCCTATAAAGCTTGGGCTCAATTTCTCCTTTTTCCCAAACATCATGATTCCCTTCATCGGCGAAACCTCCAAAAGAACTTTTTCACCTACCATAAATGATAAATCATGCGCTTTCTGATCCGCGTAACTCTTCTGTCTGGAATGCGCTGTACGGAGTCGCTCCTGAATCAACTTTACCTTTTCCAAGGCATCCTTCACCAAATCAGTACCATATAACTTAGCCTCACCGGGCTCAAACCACCCAATGGGCGAACGACATCGTCGACCATATAAAGCCTCGAATGGAGCCATCTTGATGTTGGATTGGTAACTGTTATTATAAGAAAACTCGGCAAAAGGCAAGAAACAATCCCACTGACCTCCAAAGTCAATCACACATGCCCTGAGCATATCCTCCAAAATCTGAATTGTCCGCTCCGACTGCCCTCGGTCTGCGGATGAAAGGTTGTGATGAGCTGTACATAGGTCCCCAATTCACTCTGTACTGCTCTCTAGAAATGTGAAGTAAACTGAGGGCCTCTATATGATATTATAGAAATTGGCACACCGTGCAATCGAACTATCTCCTGAATATATATCTGGGCCAACCTATTTGAAGTATACGTAGTCACAACAGGGATAATGTGTGCCGACTTGGTCAACCTGTCAACAATGACCCAAACTGCATCAAACTTCCGCAAGGTCCGTGGCAACCCAACTACAAAGTCTATAGTGATGCGTTCCCATTTCCACTCTGGTATAGTCATCTGCTGAAGTAGGCCACCTCGCCTATGGTGCTCATATTTAACTTGCTGACAATTTAGACACCTAGCCACATACTCAACTATGTCCTTTTTTCATTCGTCTCCACCAATAATGCTGCCTCAAATCACGATACATCTGCATAGCACCTGGATGAATAGAATACCGAGAACTGTGTGCTTCCTCTAGGATCTTTTTCCTCAGTCCATCCACATTAGGAACACATAGACGATCATGGAGTCGCAGAACACCATCCGCTCCAATAGTAACTTCTTTGGCACCACCCTGTAGTGTCGTTTCTCGAAGAACCATTAAGTGTGGATCATCGTACTGGCGAGCCTTGATCTGCTCAAATAGTGAAGACTGAGCTACAACACATGCAAGAACTCGGCTGGGCTCTGAAATGTCCAACCTCACAAGTCGGTTAGCCAAGGATTAAATATCCAAAGCTAATGGCCTCCCCTCTGCTAAAATGGAAGCCAAACTACCCATACTCTCCGCCTTTCTAGTCAAGGCATCTGCAACCACATTTGCTTTGCCCGGATGATACATGATAGTAATATCATAATCTTTTAGTAACTCAAGCCATCTGCGATATCTCAGATTTAGGTCCCTCTGTTTGAACAGATGCTGCAAACTGCGATGATCAGTATAAACTTCACAAGACACCTCATAAATATAATGCCTCCAAATCTTAAGAGCGTGAACAATCGTAGCTAACTCCAAATCATGTACCGGATAATTCTGCTCGTGGGGCTTCAACTGACGTGAAGCATATGCAATAACTCGCCCTTGCTGCATTAATACACAACCCAAACCAACTCGTAAAGCGTCACAATACACTGTATACATCCCCGAACTGGAAGGCAACATTAACACTGGTGTTGTAGTCAATGTTGTCTTGAGGTTGTGAAAGCTCGCCTCACAATCATTGGACCATCGGAACGGAGCACCCTTCTGGGTTAATTTGGTCAAGGGTGCTGCAATAGACGAAAAACCCTCCACGAACCGACGATAATAACCTGCTAAACCCAGAAAACTCTTGATCTCAGTCGTCGAAGTGGGACGATGCCACTTTTGAACTACCTCAATCTTTTTGGGATCAGCCTTAATACTCTCGCCGGATACAATATGCCCCAAAAATTCTACACACTCAAGCCAGAACTCATATTTAGAGAACTTAGCATATAGCTTTTGTTCCCGCAAATTCTGAAGCACTACTCTCATATACTGCTCATTCTCCTCCTTACTGCGCGAGTAGATCAAAATGTCATCAATGAAGAAAATGACAAATGAATCAATATATGGCTTGAATACCCTATTCATCAGATCCATAAAAGTTGTCGGGGCGTTAGTTAAACCGAAAGACATCACCAGAAACTCATAATGACCATATCTAGTCCGGAAAGCAGTCTTCGGAACATCTGAATCCCGAATCTTCAACTGATGGTACCCCGACCTCAAATCGATCTTAGAGAACACCCTAGCACCCTACAACTGGTCAAATAGATCATCAATACACGGCAATGGGTACTTGTTCTTAATAGTGACTTTGTTCAATTGGCGATAATCAATACACATCCGCATTATTCCATCATTTTTCTTTACAAATAATACCGGTGCACCCCAAGGCGATACACTCGGTCTGACGAACCCTTTGGCTAATAACTCCTCAAGTTGTTCTTTCAACTTTTTCAATTCTTTTGGAGCCATGCGATATGGTGGGATAGATATAGGCTGGGTATCTGGAGCCAAGTCAATACAGAAATTAATATCACGATCAGGTGGCATACCTGGAAGATCTGAAGGAAATACATAGGAGAACTCCTGAACTACAGGCACTGAATCAATAGCTGGAGTCTCTGCAGTAGTATCTCGAACATAGGCTAGATAAGCCAAACAACCCTTCTCAACCATGTGTCGAGCCTTTATAAAAGAAATAACTCGATTAAATGAACTAACAGACGGACCCTTCCACTCCAGCTTAGGCAATGCTGGAATAGCCAAGGTAACAGTCTTGGCATGACAATCTAGAATAACATGATATGGATATAACCAGTCCATGCCCAGAATAATTTTAAAATCGATCATCTCAAGCAATAGAAGATCTGCTCTAGTTTTATAACCACAGAATGTAATAATACAGGACCGGTAGATACGGTTCACAACAACATAATCGTCCACAGGAGTGGACACATAAATAGGAGTACTCAAGGACTCAAAAGAAACACCCAGGAATAGAGCAAATAGAGATGACACATATGAATATGTATATCCTGGATCAAATAATATTGAGGCATCTATGCCGCAAACAGAAATAATATCTGTAATCACGGTATCTGAGGCCTCTGCATCTGGTCTGGCCGGAAGTATAGAATCGAGCTGGAGTGCCAACTGGCTGGCCTCCGCCTGACTGACCTCCACCTCTAGGACGGCCCCTACCCACCTGTCCTTTACCTCTTGGTGGTCGGACTACTGGTGGAGCAACTGGTCCAGTAAGCATAGGTTGCCGACCCTACTGCACTGGTCTACCCTGCAGCCTGGGGCAGAATCTCCGCATGTGACTGGGGTCCCCGCACTCGTAACAACCCTTCGGTGCGACGGGGTGCTGACTAAAAGTCTGGCCCTGGAAAACTGAATACCCACTGGCAGGACCCTTAATAGCTGGTGGGTGATAAGAACTCTCCGGCATAGCACTGAGATAGGGTCGCACTGGAGCACCTCGAGGAGGCGGTGGTGCTGGATATGGGGGCCTGGTGGACTGCCCTCTCACGAACTAACCTTTGCCTCCAGACGGAGCACCTTTGAACTCTCCAGAATACCTAAACCGCTTATTTCTAGTAACCTGCTCTCGGCTACGCTGACGTACTCCCTCAATCCTGCGGGCTATCTCCACGACTAGCTCATAAGAAGTTCCCATCTCAACCTCTCGAGCCATAGTGGCCTGAATGCCGGTATGTAAATCCGCAACAAACCTCAACACTCTCTTTGCCTCAGTAGGGAGTATCATAAGTGCATGGCAAGATAACTCAGAAAACCTTGCCTCATAATCGGTCACTGACATCTGACCTTGCTGGAGCTGCTCAAACTGAAACCTCAACTCTTCCCTCTGAGAGGGTGGAATATACCTGTCCAGGAAGATACGGGTGAACCTGTCCCAAGTTATGGGAGGAGAATCTGTTGGTCTGCCAAGAACATAAGACTGTCACCATATACGGGCTCTGCCCTCTAGCTGAAAAGTAGCAAAGTCTATCTCATGAAACTCCAATATCCTCATGTTGTACAGTCTATCCTTGCACCGATCAATAAAATCCTGGGGATCCTCATGTCGCTCACCCCCAAAGACAGGAGGATGTAGTCTAGTCCATCTGTCCAATAGTTTCTGTGGATCAGCGGTTGCAGCTGGCTTGGGCTCAGGTGTAGCTGTTGCCACTGGCTGGGCTCCACCCACGGGTAGTGCACCCTGTGTCTGATATACAGCAGCTGCCTGTCCATGAGCCTGTGCGGTAGGGGTCTGTACTCCCCCGCCCGCTTGAGATATGGCTGGGTCTGCCGGAAATAAACCGGCCTGAGTCATATTGTCCATGAATCGTAGCATACGACCCATGACATCCTGAAATCCTGGTGCAGATGTGAAATCCACCGGAGCTGGCTCTGCCACAGGCAACTCACCCTGTTCCTCAATAATGGAATTCTCTGCTGGACCCACTGGCGGCATAACTGGAACAGTCTTGGGACGTCCTCGCCCTCTACCACGGGCTGGAGCCCTCCCTCGGCCTCGGCCTCGGGCTCTAGCAACTGGGGGAGTAGCTCTTCCCTGGTCTGGAACCTCATTAGAGCGCGTTCTCACCATCTATAAGAGAATAAGAGAAGGATATTTAATACTACATTAATTGCACGATGGAATATGAAGAAGGTAGTTTCCTAGCATCCTATAGCCTCTCGAAGATAAGTACAGACATCTCCGTACCGATCCGCAAGACTCTATTAGGTCTGCTCATAACTTGTGAGACCTACGTGAACCTAGTGCTCTGATACCATGTTGTCATGACCCAATTTCACCTATAGGTCATAGTGGCGCCCAACACTATAGCTAGGCAAGCCAACTAATAAATTAAACATATATCGATAAAATTTAAATCCAAGATAAATAATAAGACACCAAATTCTACTAATGTGTATGCCAAGACCCGGTGTCACAAGTGTATGAGCATTCTAGTAGATTATACAAAACCTCTAATACTGTCTGAAATAAAAATAGACAGAATGTAAATATAAGAAGAGACACTGGTAGCTGCAGAACGGCTCAGAAAGACAGCTCACCACTATGCCTATGGATAACGTGGGTGTAAGGAGATAGGTCCCTCACTAGTACTTGTCTCAGGTCCTGCACAAAAAGTGCAGGAAGTGTAGTATGAGTACGTAAACAACGTATACCCAATAAGTATCAAGCCTAATCTCGAAGTGGTAGAGACGAGATGGTCGACTTTGACACTCACTTTGGGTCAATAATAATAATTGAAATAAAACTAGAATATCTAAATCAGCATGATTCACAGAATATAATAATAATGTATTTAACCAGCAGAAATAATTAAATTCCTTCAATTTCAACAAATTTCCAAATTTATCAATTAGACTCATTTACAGGAATAACAATAATTCCTTAACAAGAAGAAATAGTAATTCTTTAAATTCCAAAGATTTTCAATTTATCAGTTAGCTTCACAAGTTACAATAAACTATCAAAGTATCGTGTAATTATCATTATTAAGTATGATTTATAGTGTCGTGTACACTGCCGAGAGATGTGCGGCACGATCCACAGATGCATCTATCCTGCCGAGGCATTCGGCCCGCTCCACAAGAAAGGAGGGCATTTCCTTAAGTACCTCCGGAAAGAGAGTATATTCATTATAAGATAAATTCAGGACGATGAATAATTACTTTTAACAATTTATTTATTTAAACAGAAAATTAAGCATATGAGATTTTTATCTTTAAATATTTTTATCTAACAATTCACAATATATATATCAAATAATATTGATTAAACAAAGAATACAATTTACACAAGTAATTTATGCTTTGAGTCCTAAACTACCCGGACTTTAGTATTAATAGTAGCTACGCACGGACTCTCGTCACCTGGTGCGTATGTAGCACCCACAATTAGAAAAAATAATTACCTTAATTACCTATGGGATAATTTTCCCCTCACAAGATTAGACAAGATACTTACCTCGTCTTGCTCCAATTTAATCCAATAGAAGGCCTTTTCCATGATTATCCAACTATGTCTGACTTGAATCTAGCCAAGAATAATTCGATACAATCACTAACAATTACGGGAATCAATTTTATAAGCAAATACTACATTTTTCAAATACTACATGGGGCTCACGTCTCGTAATCCGTCGAAAGTTACGAAATCCGACAACCCATTCAATTACGAGTCCAACCATACCAGTTTCACTCAAATCCGACTTCGAATCGATACCGAAATCTCGAAAATTCATTTCTATGAGATTTCAAAAATTCCCAAATTTCAATCTCAAAACACTAATTAAATTGTGAAAATAATGATATATTTGTGTATATAGACTAAATTCGAGTTAGAATCACTTACCCCAATGTCTTTCCTTGAAAATCTATCCAAAATCGCATCTGCTCAAACTCCAATTTGTTAAAAATGGCGAATAAGATGAATGCCCTCTTTTTATAAAACTGCCCAGACAACCTTCGGAACTGGGCCTCGAACTGGGCCTCGATCGTGGCTTCGATCATGGCCCTCGAGCCTTGGCCTCGATCGTGGCTTCGATCACAAGCTCGAGCCTGGACCTTGGTCATGGCCTCGATTAAGGCATCGAGCCTGGTCCTTCGATCATAGTCTCGATCATGGCAACGAGCCTGAGCCTTCGATTGTGACCCTCGATCTTGGGTCTCGATCCTGGCCTTCGAGCATTGCCTTCGATCATGGCCCTCGAGCATTGCCTTCGATCATGGGCCTCGAGCTGGACCTTCGATCATGGCTTCGATACTGAGCCTCGTCCCTGGTCCGCCTCAGGCCGTCAACCCTGGGCTCGATATCTGGGCTCGATCAAAGCCCAAAATATCCAGCAGAAGAAAATATTGCAGCAGCTTTTTAAGTCCAACTTTTGATCCTTTAACCATCCGAAACTCACCCGAGGCCCTCGGGACCTCAACCAAATATACCAACAAATCCTAAAATATCATACGAACAACTTATTTGAAACCTCAAATCACCTAAAACGACGCTAAAACCATGAATTATGCTCCAATTCAAGCTTAATGAAACTTAGAATTTCCAACTTCTACATTCGATGTCGAAACCTATCAAATCAACTCCGATTGACCTCAAATTTTGCACACAAGTCATAAATGACATAACGGAGCTATAAAAATTTTCAGAACTAGATTTTGACTCCGGTATCAAAAAGTCAACTCCCCGGTCAAACTTTCAAACTTTAATTCTTGTTTTGGCCATTTCAAGTCTAATTTCACTACGGACTTCCAAATAAAATTTCGATCACGCTCCTAAGTCCAAAATTACCATACGGAGCTGTTGGAATTATCAAAATTCTATTCTGGGGTCGTTTGTACATAATTCGATATCCGGTCACTATTTGAACTTAAACTTTTAATTTTTCATCAAAATTCCATATCTTAGGCTAGGGACCTCGAAATTTGATTTCGGGCATACGCCCAAGTCCCAAATCACGATACGGACCTACCAGAACTGGAAAAACACTGATTTAAGTCCGTTTGCTCAAAATATTGACCAAAGTCAACTTAGTTGAATTTTAAAGCTCTAATTCATATTTTAATCCATTTTTCACATAAAAACTTTCCGGAAATTTTTTACAGACTGCAAACGCAAGTCGAGGAATATTAAATAGTATTTTTTGAGGTCTTAGAATGAAGAATTAATTATTAAATTTAAAGATGACATTTTGGGTCATCACACGTGGCACCTCTCACTAACCAGGGATTCCCTTTAAAGATTTTTACCTATTTTTTCCAACCCAAAAAATCATCATTTATAAATCGTGGCTTAACTTATTGAAGAAGCGTCGCTTCAGTGACATCGGTTAAACACTAATTGAAAAACCCCCAACGAACCATAATCGCCGCTGACAAGATTCTCTACTCCTTTCTTAGAAGGAAATTATTTCAAGGGAAGTGTTCACTAATTTATTTGCAATTCTACTTTGGAACTTCATAAAAATTATGCAATTGTGTTGATTATCGGACGTTTTCCTATGCTGCCGGCAAAATTCAACAACTTATCAATGGGAAATCTAAGTGAAGTTTGATTGCCTCTAGCGATGGTTTTTGGAGATTTTAGAAAGATGCAATTGCAAATTTTGCAATGGTTTATTGTTTTTAGGGATTTTCCCTTTTTAGTTCATACTTCATAGGCAATTATTATCTATTCTACTGAATTTTGTTATGCCTATTCTAAATTTAGCCGGTGTCTTTGGTTCTTTTTTAACTTATTCTGCACATGCATGTGTTTTTATTTAAATATTTAGTGTCAATTCTGAATCATTCGGTGTAATGGTGTTGCTTTTCATTTAGGCTATGGATCAATTATTGTTTGATTCTATTTTTTAATCTCCTCTGCATCCATTTGGACATGCACGTCCTTATTTATTACGATATTGTGTCAATTCTGTTACATAGATGGGCATATTCTTCTTCGCATAAACCTTTATCTTGAGTAACAACTTCCTAGTCATCTGATAATCTACTCACTCTTTTTATGTGTTTAATATCTTTTTCGTCAAGAGGCGTCTTGTGTTTGAGTTAACAAATTGATTTACGCTGACTAAATGTTTTGAATTTAAAAGGAGGAGATAAAGGACCTTCCTTTTAACCTTTGTGAACGAAAATATAGCAATTTATGATTTGCTATTGTTGGTACTCATTCACCTCTCATGTTTGTGGTCTTATCCAAGGGCGAAGCTACTTTATCCGAAGGATGGTCAATTGACCCCCCTTCGTCAAAAAATCATACTGTTTATATAGATAAAATATTAGCTTTTAGAGGTGTATAACATATACTGAACACCCTTTGTCAGGAAATTTTTCACTTCTTTCACCCTTGCGAAAATTTCTGACTTCGCCACTAGTCTTATCATCAGTTTATTCTTTTAGTTGCAGTATAAGCTTGAGAATACGGTTGAAAAGTGAATAAAAAGCTAAAAGAAGAAGTATAGTTGATAATGTTAGGGCATATACTATTAACGTGCATTTGGATATAATATATTCTAACAATTGTCATGGTTAAAAGTCTAAGTGGAAAATTATTGGGATATATACTATTAACCATGGGTTTGGTTTAGACTTAGTATTTATTATGAAATAATTGTTTATTCAGTTTTTATAAAGTTTTAAATAGATCATATATTAGTATGTGTCATTTGCTTATATAGTACATGATTTAGTGTATAGAGTTTAGCTTATACACGAAAGATTAAATCATCGGTTCTTATAAGTATAAAGTTTGAGTTCACAATCTAATGATGGAATTGGACAAACCGTCATGGATGATTGTAGCACAAGATTTAAATATAATTTATCTTGTTTATGAAAATGGTTTAATTCCAACTTTTTGTGCTAATACATTTTGTATGTATTGAACGAACAAAGTAGAGATAAGTATTTTATACTGACTTAATAAAATAAACTCTCTAGCCATTAAATGTACTTATACTCTTAATCTTGATATAATTATTATTAGCCGTGTATATTATTATTGTTTTGATTTATTAAAAGGCGAGATCCTTTCTTGGGTCAATATGCCTGGTAAATTGGATAATAATAATGTACATTGGCGAATTAATAGTTAGTTGATGGAATCCATATCTCGGTTTTAGAGATTGATTATACACCTTAATGAAAGCTTATAAGTTTTTACGTGTAAACCCGACCGGTAGATTTTGTATCTGACACATGAAATAAGTTAAGCGAAAGTCTAAAGAAAATAATCAATAATTTAAATTGTCAGCAATTTAATTTAATTGATTAGTATCTGAATCTTAACATGGGGAGTTAAATAAGATTTAATGGATGAATTTCGAAATTGAATGAGTGCAATTATAAATTTTTAGTGAAATAATTTGTAATTAATTATGGTGGATATTAATTTCAAAAATTACAAATTAGTTCCATAATTGGAAGCCTTGTTAATTAAATTCTATGGTCACTGATGTGCCTAAATAATAGGAAATAAATGAATCTTTTTTCTGATAGAAAGGAAAACCTAACAGGTTTTGGAAAAGGGATTTTAACCCTAAAACTTGTGCTATAAATACATAAGGTTTTCCACCTAGAGGCAGAGAACAAGGTGGCCGAAATTTTCAGTCTATTTTCCTAGAAAATTTCGCCCACACGAAATTACTATATTTCGGATATTATTTGGGTAACACAGTAGAAGACCGTGGAACGTTCCGAGATCGTGATCGTGCGGGTGGTGCAGATTTCATTGAGTTGCTGTAGAATTGGAGGCTCACGTGATAAAGGAGTTTTGTTCATGCTTCAAGAGGTAACCCGTGAAATTCCGTTTATATTAGTTATCTAGATTACATGTGATTTTGATACTGGGATTGCTTTCGCTGCTTATAATAATCCATCAATTGGTATCAGAGCCCACTCACATCTAATTAGATAACTAGATTTTTCATGAAACAAGAATATCATGTTTATGTGCGTTTTTGAATTATATGTATATGTTGTTTTCTGAAAAACTGCACTGTTGTTTTGTGAATTAACTGTACAAAAATTTTGGATTATTCTTGTAATCATGAGATATCTATTGTTTATTGATATTTGATTGGGATGATCTGGAATATTTTTGGGTAAACCCTAGAAAAATGCAAAACCGTTTTTGACCGAATTGACGTTGTTTTCGGAGGTCAATGAACTTGACGGACTCCGATTGAGCCAAAATTTGGTGGGTCCATAGGAAACGACGTGGTGAGAAAAACTCACTTCTATGCAGTGAATCATGTTGTTTTTCGGCGTTTTGAGGTCGTTTGGATTGTGTTTTGAACATTTTTCTATTTTTTGGAAATTATTTCTTAACAATTTTAATTCATTTTTAATTCAATGGTGGTGGGGTGACTCCCCATGGTCTCCATGATTAAATACTAGTGATATAATGGGTTTACATGTTGGTTATTAGTAAATAGACATGTAGTAGTATTGAATTCAATAATAGAGTTGTAGGATTTTATAAACTAGGTTTTACAAAGTATACTTGATATTGTGTGATGATATAATCATTTTGTAAGAAAGTGAAATCCTCTGTTTGATATCCTGGATGACTAATGATTAGTGCGTTTGGCATATTTGTGCATAAACAATTTCTCAAATTTTGGTTTATATTTTCATGCCTTACGTGATTACTAGTCTTGGATTTTCAATGAAAAATTTTGTTCTCTGGTTGGAGGTTGTAATTAAGTGAAATATGACTGGTTTTTATATGAGTTTTATAATTTTGATATGGCTTTTAAGTTGTGGTCCATATTCTTCCGTTAAATAATTTTTATGAGCTACATGTCACCCGTAAATTGAGAATTTTGTGAGTAATAAATAGTTGCCACTAAAGTGGTTTGTTTATTTGAACTCATGAAAAATTCTTAATAAATTTATACATATGTAATTATATCTGTCACGACCCGAAATTCGCACCTTCAGACCGTGATGGCGCCTAACATTTCACTTGCTAGGCAAGCCAATGTTAAAATAATATTAACCAATTTTTAAACAATCTTTAAATTATTAATAATCAAAGAAACAAATGCGGAAGTAAAGTTTGAAATATAGTGAAATAACCCATAAAACAACGGTATCTAAATACCATCCCAGAATTGGTATCACAAGTGTACGAGCTTCTAGAATAAATACAAATAAAGGTCTGAATAAAATAAAGCTGTCTAGAAGTAAGCACACAGCTAAAGTAAAATAGACGGGGACTTCAGAACTACGGACGCCATGCAGTTATACCTCAAGTCTCCTCTGGTAGCTAAAATCCGAGCAAGTCTACGGTACGCCGCTAGGACCAACTCCAAAATCTGCACAAGAAGTGCAGAGTGTAGTATCAGTACAACCGACCCTATGTACTGGTAAGTGCTGAGCCTAACCTCGACGAAGTAGTGACGAGGCTAAGGCGGGTCACTTACATTACCTGTACGCAATATTAGTAACAGCAACAATAATAGAAATAAATCAGGTAACTCATTTATAATAATTGAAGCCAACTCAGCAGTCATAACCAATTATCATTTCCATCAATTCTGTTGCAGCATGCAACCTGCTCTCACAATATATTCACATTCAATTCGGTTGCAGCGTGCAACCCGCTCTCATAATATATTCACATTCGGTTCTGTTGCGGCGTGCAACCCGCTCCTCCAATATATTCATTTTAATCAAGTCTATTGAGGCATACAATCCGGTCCCCCAATATATATATATATATATATATATATATATATATATATGTTGACTTTTAAATAAGTCTGTTGCAGCGTGCAACCCGATCCTCCAATATGGACTTTTAATAAGTCTGTTGCGGCGTGCAACCCGCTCCTCCAATATGGACTTTTAATAAGTTTGTTGCGGCGTGCAACCCGATCCTCCAATACATTCATTATAATCAATCCTGTTGCGGCATGCAACCCGCTCCTCCAACATATTCATTTACCAATTCTTATAGAAGAAATTTTCCCAATAAATGTAATAATTAATATAAAATTATAAGGCAACAAGCATACAATAATTATGATTTAATCATGAAACAAACAATGACAAATAGCAAATTATTATAGAAATCAGGGAGAAAATAGGCAATTTAATATTTAATATGCTAAATATCAAATAACAATTAAAACACATAATTCAAATAACATGTAACAATTAATGCAGGAATTCAAGAATTAATATTTGACAAAGAATAGGAGAGAAATAATTATTATAATAATTAATTTATGATTTAAAATAATTTATGATTTTTCAAGTAAGTAGGCAAATAATTAATTTGACGACGTATAGACACTCGTCACCTCTCCTATACGTCGTTCACATGCAATTCACATAACAAATAATTTAAGGGTTCTATTCCCTCAAGTCAAGGTTAACCACGACACTTACCTCGCTTTGTAAATTCCAATAAATTATTCAACAATAGCTTTTCCTTTTAAATTTATCTCTGAAAGCTTCAAATATATTCACAAACAATACGATATATTCAATACTAATCATAGGAATTAATTCCATATGAATTTATAATTTTTCCGGATAAAAATCTGAAATTCATTAAAATATTCGGCAGTGGGACCCACGTCTCAAATCCCAGAAAAACTTACGAAATCCGAATACTCATTCCGAGATGAGTCCAACCATACAGAAATTATCCAATTCCGATGTCAAATGGACCTTCAAATCTTAAATTTTTATTTTTGGAAGATTTTATAAAAATCTGATTTTTCTTCCATAAATTCACGGATTCATAATATAAATGAGTATGAAATCATGAAATATAATCAATATAGGATAAGGAACACTTACCCCAATGTTTTTCCGTGAAAATCGCCCAAAAATCGCCTTACCCGAGCTCAAAAATGGAAAAGGGTTGAAAATGGGATTCGTCCCATTTTCAAGAACTTAAGTTCTGTTTCTCGGACTTCTACCCTTCGCGAACGTGGTCAGTGCCTCGCGTTCGCGATGCACAAATTCCTACTGCCCAAATTTTACTCTTTGCGAACGCGAGGGCTACTTCGCGATCGCGAAGCTTGCCTAGCTTGGCCTTCGCGAATGCGAGATGCCCTTCGCGAATGCGAAAGCAATTGACCTGGCTAGTCCCTTTCCCTTCGCGAACGCGAGGCTTCGATCGCGAACGCGAAGCTTCACATCCCAAGCCTTCGCGAAAACGTTCTCTCTGTCGTGAACGTGAAGCACAAAATGTGCTAGCCCCAATTTGCTCTTCGCGAACGCGAAGAAGGAAACCAGAAGCAGGTTTTTGCAGATTCCTCAAATCCAAATATGATCCGTTAACCACCCGAAACCAACCCGAGCCCTCGGGACTCCAAACCAAACATGCACCCAAGTCCTAAAATATCATACGAACTTGCTCGCGCGATCAAATCGCCAAAATAACACCAAGAACTACGAATCGGACACCAAATCAAAGGAACTTTTCAAGAAAACTTTAAAACTTATATTTTTACAACCGGGCATCCGAATCACGTCAAATCAACTCCGATTCTCGCCAAATTTGGCATACAAGTCATAAATATTATAGTGGACCTATACCGAGCTGCGGAACCAAAATATGGACTCGAAGTCAATAAATCCAACATCAGTAATATCTTAGAAATCATTAAACTTTCAAGCTTTTAATTTTTCATCAAAATTCCATATCTCGAGCTAGGGACCTCGGAATTCGATTCCGGGCATATGCCCAAGTCCCAAATCACGATACGGAGCTACCGAAATTGTCAAAACACTGATCCAGGTCCGTTTGCTCAAAATGTTGACCAGAGTCAACTTAGTTGAGTTTTAAAGCTCTATTTCACATTTTAATCTATTTTTCACATAAAAACTTTTCGAAAAATTTTACAAACTGCGCACGCAAGTTGAGGAATAATAAATGGTGCTTTTCGAGGTCTTAGAACATAGAATTACTTATTAAATGAGCATAGACACATGGAACACCGGATGAACCACTGATAAACTAGGTGGTAATGCAAGCCTGTAGGCTACTTCACCCACCCTTTCAAGAATTTCAAAGGGTCCGATATACCTAGGGCTCAACTTGCCCTTCTTTTCGAATCTCATTACACCTTTCATAGGTGAAACCCGGAGCAATATTCTTTCTCCAACCATGAATGCAATATCACGAACTTTACGGTCGGCATAACTCTTTTACGTAGACTGAGCTGTGCGAAGTCGATCCTGAATAATCTTGACCTTATCCAAGGCATCCTGTACCAAATTGGTACCCAACAACCGAGCTTCTCCCGGTTCAAACCAACCAACTGGTGATCGGCATCACCTTCCGTATAATGCCTCATATGGAGCCATCTGAATGCTTGACTGGTAGCTATTATTATAAGCAAACTCCACAAGTGGCAAGAAATGATCCCAAGAACCTCCAAAGTCTATAACATAAGCGCGAAGCATATCTTCCAATATCTGAATAGTGCGCTCTGACTGTCCGTCTGTCTGTGGATGAAATGTTGTACTCAACTCCACCCGCGTGCCTAACTCACGTTGTACAGCCCTCCAGAAATGTGAGGTAAACTGCGTACCTCGATCTGAAATAATAGACACGGGCACACCGTGAAGGCGGACAATCTCACGAATGTAAATTTCAGTTAACCTCTCTGAAGAATAGGTAACTACCACTGGAATGAAATGTGTTGACTTGGTCAACCTGTCCACAATGACCCAAACTGCATCAAATTTTCTCTGAGTCCGTGGGAGCCTAACAACAAAATCCATAGTGATACGCTCCCACTTCCACTCAGGAATTTCTAACTTTTGAAACAACCCACCAGGTCTCTGATGCTCGTACTTAACTTGCTGACAATTCAAACACTGAGCTACATATGCAACTATATCTTTTTTCATTCTCCTCCACCAATAATGTTACCGCAAATCTTTATACATTTTGGTGGTACCTGGATGAATAGAATACCTGGAACTGTGTGCCTCTTCAAGAATTAATTCACGAAGCCCATCCACATTAGGCACACAAATACGACCCTGCATTCGCAGAACCCCATCTTCCCCCACAGCAACATGTTTGGCATCACCGTGCCGCATCGTGTCCTTAAGGACAAGTAAATGAGGATCATCATACTGCCTCTCTCTGATACGCTCATATAAAGAAGACCGAGCGACTGTGCAAGCTAGAACCCGACTGGGTTCCAAAACATCTAACCTCACGAACTGATTAGCCAAAGTCTGAACATCTGCAGCTAATGGCCTCTCACCAACCGGAATATACGCAAGACTGCCCATACTCACAGCCTTTCTACTCAAAGCATCGGCCACCACATTGGCCTTTCCGGGGTGATAAAAAATGGTGATATCATAGTCTTTCCTATCCATTGGTAGAGGTATTACGTGTTCTCACCATCTGCGAAAGAATAAGAGTAGAATGGTTCAATCATCGATGATAGAATAAAATCGCACGACAGAATAAGAAAGAAGTGATATTGTTCCTAAACTTCATAGCCTCTGAGAGATAAGTACAGACGTCTCCGTACCGATCCTTCAGACTCTACTAAGCTTGCTCGTGACTCGTGAGACCTATGTAACCTAATGCTCTGATACCAACTGTCACGACCCGAAATTCCCACCTTCGGACCGTGATGGCGCCTAAAGTTTCACATGTTAGGCAAGCCAACATTAGAATAATATTAACCAATTTTTAAACAATCTTTTGATTATTAATAATCAAAGAAACAAATGCGGAAGCAAAGTTTGAAATATAGTGAAATAACCCATAAAACAACGGTATCTAAGTACCATCACAGAATTGGTGTCACAAGTGCACGAGCTTCTAGAATAAATACAAATAAAGGTCTGAATAAAATAAAGTTGTCTGGAGTAAGCACGCAGCTAAAGTAAAATAGATGGGGACTTCAGAATTGTGGACGCCATGCAGTTATACCTCAAGTTTCCTCTGGTAGCTGAAATCCGAGCAAGTCTACGGTACGCCGCTGGGACCAACTCCAAAATTTGCACAAGAAGTGCAGAGTGTAGTATCAGTACAACCGACCCCATGTACTGATAAGTGCTGAGCCTAACCTCGATGAAGTAGTGACGAGGCTAAGGCGGGTCACTTATATTACCTGTACGCAATATTCGTAACAGCAACAATAATAGAAATAAATCAGGTAACTCATTTATAATAATTGAAGCCAACTCAGCAATCATAACCAATTATCATTTCCATCAATTCTGTTGCAGCGTGCAACTCGCTCTCACAATATATTCACATTCAATTCTGTTGCAGCGTGCAACCCGCTCTCACAATATATTCACATTCGGTTCTATTGCGGCGTGCAACCCGCTTCTCCAATATATTCATTTTAATCAAGTCTTTTGCGGCGTGCAACCCGATCCCCCAATATATATATATGTATGTTGACATTTAAATAAGTCTGTTGCGGCGTGCAACCCGATCCTCCAATATGGACTTTTAATAAGTCTATTGCAGTGTGCAACCCGATCCTCCAATATGGACTTTTAATAAGTCTGTTGCGGCGTGCAACCCGCTCCTCCAATATGGATTTTTAATAAGTTTGTTGCGGCGTGCAACCCGATCGTGCAACTCGATCCTCCAATATATTCATTATAATCAATCTTGTTGCGGCATGCAACCCGCTCCTCCAACATATTCATTTACCAATTCTTATAGAAGAAATTTTTCCAATAAATGTAACAACTAATATAAAATTATAAGGCAACAAGCATACAATAATTATGATTTAATCATGAAACAAACAATGACAAATAGCAAATTATTATGGAAATAAGGGAGAAAATAGGCAGTTTAATATTTAATATACTAAATGTCAAATAATAATTAAAACACATAATTCAAATAGCATGTAACAATTAATGTAGGAATTCAAGAATTAATAATTGACAAAGAATAGGAGACAAATAATTATTATAATAATTAATTTATGATTTAAAATAATTTATGATTTTTCAAGTAAGCAGGCAAACAATTAATTTGACGATGTATAGACACTCGTCACCTCGCCTATATATCGTTCACATGCAATTCACATAACAAATAATTTAAGAGTTCTATTCCCTCAAGTCAAGGTTAACCACGACACTTACCTCGCTTTGCAAATTCCAATCAATTATTCAACCACAACTTTTCCTTTAAAATTTGTCTCCGAAAGCTTCAAATCTACTCACAAACAATTCGATATATTCAATACTAATCATAGGAATTAATTCCATATGTATTTATAAATTTTCCGGATAAAAATTCGAAATTTATTAAAATATTCGGTAGTGGGACCCACGTCTCAAATCCCAAAAAAAACTTACAAAATCCGAACACCTATTCCGAGACGAGTCCAACCATATAGAAATTATCCAATTCCGATGTCAAATGGACCTTCAAATCTTAAATTTTCGTTTTTGAAAGATTTTATAAAAATCTGATTTTTCTTCCATAAATTCACGGATTCATGATATAAATGAGTATGAAATCATGAAATATAAACAATATAGGATAAGGAACACTTACCCCAATGTTTTCCCGTAAAAGTTGCCTTACCCGAGCTCAAAAATGGAAAAGGGTTGAAAATGGGATTCGTCCCATTTTCCAGAACTTAAGTTCTGTTTCTGGGACTTCTACCCTTTGCGAACGCGGTCAGTGCCTCGCGTTCGCAAAGCACAAATTCCTACTGCCCAAATTTTACTCTTTGCGAACGCGAGGGCTACTTCGCGAACGCGAAGATTGCCTGGCTTGGCCTTCGTGAACGCGAGATGCCCTTCGCGAACGCGAAGGCAATTGACCTGGCCAGTCCCTTTCCCTTCGCGAACGCGAGGCTTCGATCGCGAACGCGAAGCTTCGCATCCCAAGCCTTCGCGAACGCGTTCTCTCTGTCGCGAACGCGAAGCACAAAATGTGCCAGCCCCAATTTGCTCTTCGCGAACGCAAGACTGCGCTCGCGAATGCGAAGAAGGAAACCAGAAGCAGGTTTCTACAGTTTCCTCAAGTCTAAAAATGATTCGTTAACCATCCGAAACCAACCCGAGCGCTCGGGGCTCCAAACCAAACATGCACCCAAGTTCTAAAACATCATACGAACTTGCTCGCACGATCAAATCGCCAAAATAATACCAAGAACTATAAATCGGACACCAAATCAAAGGAAATTTTCAAGAAAACTTTAAAACTTATATTTTTACAACCGGGCATCCGAATCACGTCAAATCAACTCCGATTCTCACCAAATTTGGCAGACAAGTCATAAATATTATAGTGGACCTATACCGGGATCCGAAACCAAAATATGGACCCGAAGTCAATAAATCCAACATCAGTAATATCTTAGAAATCATTAAGCTTTCAAGCTTTTAATTTTTCATCAAAATTCCATATCTCGAGCTAGGGACCTCGGAATTTGATTCCCGGCATACGCCCAAGTCCCAAATCACGATACAGACCTACCGGAATTATCAAAATACTGATCCGGGTCCGTTTGCTCAAAATATTGACCAAAGTCAACTTAGTTGAGTTTTAAAGCTCTATTTCACATTTTAATCCATTTTTGACATAAAAACTTTCCGAAAAAATTTACGGACTACGCGCATAAGTCGAGGAATGATAAATGGTACTTTTCGAGGTCTTAAAACACAGAATTACTTATTAAATTTAAAGATAATATTTTGGGTCTTCACAATATCGATTCATGGATTGAGCATTATGATTAATAAGTAGGATCTACAAAAATGGTCAATTTATTTGAATCATTGTATGCTTAAGGAAACATGTGAAAGTTGCCCTTGATAAATCTACACTAATGGTGGAGGTTTTAACTAGACAAAGAGTTTTATCTTTGGGTACTAGTGACACCAACTCCATCCATGAGAAGAGATATTGGGTTTTCACCGAAATAGGAGAAAATATAATATCTTGAGTTCTTGTGTGTTTAATAAAAGGATAATTTATTGCAAAAGGAGGTATTTTTATCCTAGAAATAGGAAGAACATAATATATGCCTTGAGCTCATAGTATAATTATAAGGAGAATGAAATTAATATCATATTTATTTTAATTTATGAAACTGCTTAAAACAATTATTCCCTGAGTTTGGTTACAGGCTGGTGGTCATGAATTTGACGAACTCTGATTGACCTGAAACTTGGTAGGTTCATCAAAAATGATCTAATGAGTAAAACTCACTGCTAAGAAGTGAATCATGCTGTTTTTTGTCATTTTGAGGTCGTTTAGATGAGTTTTCAAGCAGTTTATTAAATTGAATTTGTTATAAATATGAAAAATTATTCTATATATATCGGCTATATTTGTGTTAAATTTGGAACATGGTAACACATGATGATTTAACTTGATATGATATATAGCAAGAATGCAAATTACATGGATTTAATCCTAAATGCGCCAAAAATAATTTATTCGAATTAGTCTAGTTTTTTGGCGATCGTGAATTTTACGATCTTCGAATGACCTGAAATTTGGTAGGATTATCGGGAACAATCAGTTAAGAAGAATTCACTGCTATGCAGTGATTCACATCGTATTTTGACGATTTGGGATCGTTTAGATGAGTTTTTTTTAGAGATTTGGCGGATTAAAATGTGATTTACATACGAAAAGTCATTCTTTCTATCATTTTATTTATGTCTAATCTGAAACATGATAACAAATGTTGATTTAACATGAATTGATATATGATAAGAATGTAGGTTATATTATAAATTCTTAAAAAATGCTTAAAATGGAAATTTTCCAAATTTGATCGCAGTTTTGGATATTGTGATTTTATCTATCTCCAATTGATCTGAAATTTGGTAGGTCTATCAAAACCATCCCAGTGATCAATACTCACTGTTGTGCAGTGAAAAACGTTAATTTTAATGTTTTAAGTCTGTTTAAATGGGGTTTTGAGTATTTTTATTATTATTGAACTTAATCCTCAGAGAAAAGTTCATGGTTGTGATCAATTGATGATATGAATTAACCCCTATGGTCTCCAATTTTTTTTATAGTGAGATAATAAATTTACGCGTTGACTTTAGGTCTTTCTCCATATCGGATAAATTTATTATGAACTCACTGGGTATAGTTACTAGTTATTGATAACCTATAGTAACTCTCTATCTGAGTTTAAGGGTTGAATCAATTTTGTAATTAAAATACAATCATGATTAAGTGGTGATAGAAATATATTTCTATGGTCTTTCACTATTAATTTCAAGAGAGTAATAAATTTACGCGTTGACTAAGTCTTCCTCCATATCGGATAAATTTATTGTAAGCTCACTAGGTGAAATACTAGTAATTGATATCGTGTACTTACTCTCCATCTGAATATACATGTTGGATCAATGAAACTAGAGCTATTAATTAAGATGTTCACTTGACTTAAATTAACAGTATACTCTCCATCTGAGTTGGGTCTGTTTTAATTTATTTGAGTGAATAATCTGGCATTACATATGTATGTTGCATGAGTAGTTCTTTTCCTATCGAAATATGCTATTCAAGATGCATGAATACATATATGTGTAGTGTGTTTAAGATTTTTGTATTAAATGGTTATATACAATTGACTGAAAAAATAGTATACTCTCCATCTGAGTTGATTCTATTTATTTTTGGATTGTATAATTCTTGCATTATATAATATACTTTGCATAAATGGTTCTTTTTCCATCGAAATTTATTATTCGAGATGCTTGTATGTATATAAATATTGAATGCAGTCTGAATTTTATTATTCAGTGTTTTGACTTAATATTTTTACCTCAACTCCACAATGACTTTATGCAATTTGTCATATTACTTGTTAAAATTTTCTTTTGATAGTGATAAGTGTACCCGACCGGTCGTTTTGAGCTCTAGCGCATCGTCCGGCAGTTTGAGGCCTTGAGTAGCTTCACTTTGGGTATTATGACTTGTATGTGTGGTCAGAATTAAATTTCGGGAAGTTCTAGATGGATTTGGAAAGAAAATTCTAATTTCGAAAGCTCTAAGTAGGAAGAATTGACTGAGGTATGATTTTTGAGTAAATGACCTCGGAATCGGAATTTGAAGGTTCCAACAAGTTTGTATAATGATTTTGGTCTTACGAGCGGGTCCGGATGTTGATTTGGAGGTCCGTAGGTCATTTCGGCGTCAATTGGCGAAAGTTGGAAATTTGATGATTTTTGAAAAGTTTGACCGGGAGTGGACTTTTTGATATCGGGGTCGGATTCTGATTCCAGAAGTGGGAGTAGGTCTGTAATGTCAATTATTACTTATGTGTAAAATTTTAGATCAATCGAACTTGATTTGATAGGTTTTGGCGTCGAATGTAGAAGTTTGAAGTTCTAAAGTTCACTAAGCTTGAATTGGGGCGCGATTCGTGGCTTTAGCATTGTGTGATGTGATTTGAGGTCTCGAGTAGGTTCATGTTATGTATTGGGACTGGTTGGTGTGATTGGACGAGGTCTCGGAGGCCTCAAGTGTGATTCGGGGTGGTTTCGGACCAAGTTTGTCTGAGCTGCTGTTGCTGATTTGCTGGTGCTGGTTTTGTTCTTCGCGAACGCGATGGACTCCCGCGTTCGCGGAGAAGGAATTGAGTTGGGGGCCTTTTTGTTCTTCGCGTTCACGATAAGTCAGTCGCGTTCGCGAAGGCCTTGTTGCGTTCGCGTAGGAGGGGCTGGCCTGGCAAGGGGGATTGGTCTTCGCGTTCGCGAAAGAGTGTCCGCGTTCGCGAGCTAGTGAAGCTTCGCATTCGTGGGCCTTATCTCGCGTTCGTGTAGAGGAAACTGGAGGGCAGAAGCTGGTTGTGCTTCACGAACACGAGGGACTCGTCACGTTCGCGAAGAAGGTCGGGCTAGGCAGTGTGGTTTTAAAAACAGGGATTTGGCCATTTTCATTTCATTTCCTCCATGAGAGTAGACCTTGGAGCGATTTTGGAGCACCATTTTCATCGCCAATCATGAGGTAAGTGATTTCTACCAGTTGTTGTTAAATATATGAATATAAGCTTGTAAATTCATGAAAATTTGTGAAAATTATGAGATTTTAAGAGAAAACCTAGAAATTGGTATTTTCGGATTTTGACCACGAAATTGGACATGAAATTTGGAATAAAATATATATTTGAGTTCGTGATGTTATGGGTAAAGTTTATCTTCAAAATTTTTCGAAATTCGGGCACGTCGGCCCGAGAGTTGATTTTATAGGCTTTTCGAACGGAGTTGAGAATTTGTTTAAATTGATTAATTATAAGTATTAGAGTATATTTTAATTGGTTTGCACATTGTTTGAATAGTTTTGGATCGACGGGCTTTGGTTTGAGGTGTTTGAGGGGCGTTGGTGCCGGTTTTGGAACTTCAGAGCGAGGTAAGTCTCTTGTCTAACTCTGTGAGGGGGAAACTACCCCTAGGTGATGTATTTGCTATGTGTTACTTGTTGCAAGGGCTACGTACGCACCAGGTGACGAGAATCCATACGTAGCTAGATTCATATTATGTCCGGGTAGACTTAGGATCCCGCCATGCTATAACGGTACTATTTGAGTTGTCGCTTGCCTATTAAATTCCTTTATTTTATGTTACGACTTGAGACTAGACTTGTGTAGAGTGATAGACTCGCTATTGTAGAGATTCGATGGGCTTCGTGATTAGTCGCGAAATAATTGTACTCCTCTTACGAATTTCCCCCGCGTTATGCGTTCTCATCGAAAGATTTCCCTTAAATTTTATAACTCAAACGTCTGATCGTGACTGGGGTCAAGGACCCGTCAAAGCTTCTTATTCTAATAGGATCGGGCCGTTCGCCTCGGCAGGATAGATACATCTATGGTTCATGTCGTTCGACCCTCGGCAGTGCGCACACTATGATGGATCGGGTCGTACGCCTCGGTAGGAGCTATGTACCACACTCTCATAGGAGCGGGCCGTTTGCCTTGGCAATAAAATAGATGTATCTATGGTTTGGAAATGTTATGATGGATCGGCCCGTACGCCTCGGCATTTCTATAAAAGACTCTTATGAAATCGTGCGTAATAATTGGCAAGAAGCTAGCATATATGTGAGCCTTTTTTCCAGATTGAATTGTGACGACCTATCTGGTAAGGTCCATTATATACATATATACTCCAATTGAGGAGGTAGCTACTAGCAGAGAGTTTGAGTTATGGCTGAGAGGAGGATTGTACCACGTATTATACTTGTTACTCCGTTTATTTTCTCTAATCCACATCTGTTTGCTTCTAATGTATCTGTCTTATTGGACCACTAATAAATGTTGATGTCGACCCCTCGTTACTACTTCTCTGGGGTTAGGCTAGATACTTACTGGGTACGCGTTGATTTACATACTCATACTACACTTGCTGCACTTTTTGTGCAGGTACACATATGTCCGGTGGTCTTTGGGCGCAGAGGCGCGGCCATTTCAGGGACTTTACCGTGAGCTGCATTTTTATGTTATGATCCGCAACCTTCAGAGTCTCCATCAGAGTTATTTATATTTTTCTGTCTAACTTGTATTCCAGACATATATTGTATTTTATTATATTTCCTAGTTGATACTCATGCACTTGTGATACCGGATTTTAGGGGTTCCTACGGGTAGTTCACTATTGTAGTTAGTGTAAATTCTATTTCACACTACTTCATTAATAAAAATTATGATTTTTAAGGTACTAAAATGAGTTAATAAATTGATCAATCACTGTTGGCTTGCCTGATGGCGGTGTTAGGCGCCATCACGACCTTTAGCGGATTTTGGGTCGTGACAGCCTGGTATCAGAGCTCTAGGTTCACTTGGGTCTCATGAGTAATGAGAAAGTTTAGTAAAGTTTTGTGGATCGGTACGGAGACGTTTGTACTTATCTTCGAGAGGCTACAGGGTTGTTAGGAGCACTTCCCTTCTTGATTTCCTCATCATGCGGTTTGGTTCCATTGAGGCATGTGCCTTTATTTCCTTCCTACTCAATTTTATGCGACGCGAAGTACTTGTTATCAATTGGGCGTCAAGGAGTTGTAGTGGTACTACAGACATGGTGCAGGATATTTTTCCCTTCATGTTCGGGCAGGCTATTATTGTCGCCTTGCGGAAGGATGTTCTTTTGTTCCAGCTCAGTATCCGTATTTTTTATGGTTTCGAGACTGTGCACTGATTGCTACGATGTCTATGTGTTGTTATCGCACAATGTTGGTGTAATGGTAAGGTGCTTGGTTATGTATCTAGACAGTGAATGACTCGAAAGGAGAATTTCTTAGTGCATGATTTAGAGGTTCAACATTTAATTCCAGCAAAGAAAAGGCAATCGGGCTATGGATGTTCAGGTTTTGGTCGATGGAGTAACTAGACTGGTATTTTCGAGCGTGGTAGAATTTTCATTGTGATGTGGTGTCGTCTGATAAGTGGAAATTTTGACTACTTATTAGCGCCTTTTAGCTTTCGTTTTAGTCCAAAAGTGTCTAATTGTATTCTAGAAAACTGATGAAATATGCTTACCTGCATGGGTATTGGAAAATGAGCCACTATGATGAAATCCAACTCAAGGAGGAGTAATCTAAACAAGGACAAAAATCAGGCACAGATAGATTTCTATCTGCGGCCGTAGAATGTGAAGGAAAATCAACAGAGCCCAAGTGCAAAGTATGGACTGCACAATTATTGTGCGACCGCAGAAGCTACGTAAGAGCCAAAGTTCAGAAAGTTTTATTTCAAGATCAAGAAGAAATGCGGACCGCACAATAATTGTGCGGCCGCAGAAAAAGTTATGCGACTGTACTCAGGAAATGTGCGGTCCATAGAAGAGCCCAGTGCAGTCGCACCCAGAATTGTGTGGACTGCAAAACATGAGAGATGCGGCCGTAATCTAGAATTGTGCGACCGCAGAGTCAACTCCTGTAAAGATCTGAAGAGAAGTGCGGACCGCACATATAATTGTGCGGCCGCAGAACCTCCGAAAGGGCAATTTTGTCCGAAACTTCCAGCTTTGTATAAATAGACTACTTTCACGAAATTAGGTCAAGTTTTGAATATTGAAAGTCTTGTAGTCATTTTTACTTTCCTATTTAGGTAACTTTAGCTTACTTTGGTGATTTAACTTTGGATGTTTATCTTTTAACCTTGCAATATGAGTTTTATCATCTTCTCTTCTTTATTTTCTTTTATACCCATTATGAGTAGCTAGATTTCTAACTAGGGTTGTGACCAACCCTGTAATGACCTGACCGGTTGTTTTGAGTATCACAGCCCCGTCCCTCCATTTACTGCTCAATTTATACCTTTCAGTTGATTTATGATTTATAGGTTTAGTTGGTCCGGGTCCGGAAGGATTTCTGAGTAAAATGAGACACTTAGTCTCATAATTAAAAACTTAAGTTGGAAAAGTTGATCGGATATTCACTTATGTGTAAATGACATCGGAATTGAATTCTGATGATTCCAATAGCTCCGTATGGTTATTTTGGACTTAGGAGCGTGTCCGAAAAATTATTTGGAGGTCCGTAGTAGAATTAGGCTTGAAATGGCGAAAGTTGAATTTTTGGAAAGTTTAACTCGGGGGCTAACTTTTTGGTATGGGGGTCGAAATATGATTCTGGAAATTGAATAGGTCTGTTATGTCATTTATGACTTGTGTGCAAAATTTTAGGTCAATCGGACTTGATTCGATAGGTTTCGGCATCGAATGTAGAAGTTGAAAATTTCATAATAGACTAAAGTTTCAAGTGAGTTCGCACAAGACCTAACTTCAAATAAGCATAACTCTCATGATACGAAGTGTTATATGGTGTATTAACTATCAAATGAAATATATTTGAGTCTAGTTTCTAACTCTTGTCATTTGGACATTCCTACAAGAAGTTATGACCAAATGACCAAAGGGTGGAATAACATGAGATTCTGCGACAATTAGGCGATCGCAGAATAATTTTGCGATCGCGAAAGTGCTTCTGCGACCGCAAACTGGTCGTAGAATGGACCAGAACAGCCCAGTTCTGGACACTAATTTTTGCGACCATTTTGCAACCTGCATACCCATTCTGCGGTCCGTGCAGCACGTGATTTGTCCGTGCAAATTATAGCGCTTGGGCTGAAGGAGCCCCTCCGGAGTCTGTACACACCCCCAATGAGCGCAGGTACCTACTGAGTGCGAGTGTCGAGTACCGAGCGATTAGGAGGACTGAGTGACCGGGAGGACTGAGTGACTGGGAGGACAGAGTGAAATGATACTCTGAGAGTATGCATATGATTTTATCACTGAGTTGCATCGCATTGACATGCACACATGACATACAGGCATAGAGATGTATTTTCCTCATGCTGTACAGTATCACATCATTCATGATTTCTCACACATATTGATAGATGGGCAAAGTGATGCATTTGTTTTACACGGGTTATTTAGAAAGAAAATGAAATATCTCATTTATTATTGAAAGGATTTTTGGGAAAATTATTGTTTTCAAACTTATTCATATTTTTGGCAACTTCGGTAAATGATTTGGGTTTTCACTAATGTACTTGAAAGGAAGAACTATTTTTTTTAAATCATGATTTAGCTGAGCATTTTATCTCTGAGTTACTTCTTGTATTATTTGCTTTATGTGGTTATGGACTGTTGTGGACTATTGGTTTTGACCCGACCTTGGTACATTCTTGTCACTACTTTCAACCTAAGGTTAGGTTTATTACTTATTGAGTACATGGGGTCGGTTGTACTCATACTACACTTCTGCACCTTGCGTGCAGATGTTGGCTGTTGATGTTGCTGTGTTCGTTGGGAGCTGGATATGAAGATGTACCTGCGTTCCGGTTGTAGCTGCCCCTTGTTTATGGTATCCTTAGATTTATAACAATCTGTTCATGTACATTTCGAACAGATGATGTATTATTTCATATTAGTTTTCTAAATTCTATTCTTAGAAGCTCATCATTTGTACTACCAGTTCTTGGGGAAATATATTGGTTTTATCAATTTTCTTTTAATTAATTGCCTTATTAATTTCATTGGAATTGGACACTTGGTAATTGGCTTATCCTGCGGGTTGGGTTAGGTGCCATCACGACTAGTTGGATTTTGGGTCGTGACAAACCCTAGTATGTAAACCTAATGGGTGTTTGATTTATGGCTTGTTTATGGTTGGGTGTTTATTATTTAGCCTTGTTTTTGCCTTTAATTGTAGAATTAATGGTTGCAAACATTAGTTTATGCTTATTTGACTTAGTCTCTACTTGAGAAAGAGATACTTAGTCTAGGAAAAATTGGCTAATAAGAATTTGGGATAAAATCAAGAGATTAATAGTCCCACTTAAAGGGTTGAACCTAGAGATAGTAAAACCCGACTTGAGCATTTTATCAACTGTTTTGTTCAATACCCATTTGGACTTGAGAAAACCAAATTGGGCAAAATCACTCTCTTACCGAGAGGTATTTAGTGGGTATTCGAACATATGATGTATTATTTCATATCAGTTTTGTAAATTCTATTTTTAGAAACTCATGATTTGTACTACCAGTTCTTGGGAAAATATATTGGTTTTATCTATTTTCTTTTAATTAATTACCTTATTAATTTCATTGGAATTGGATAGTTGGTAATTGGCTTACCTAGCGGGTTGGGTTAGGTGCCATCACGACTAGTTAGATTTTGGATCGTGACAAGGTGGTATCAGAGCTCTAGGTTCATAGGTTCTACAAGTCATGAGCAAGTGTCTAGTAGAGTCTTGCGGATCGGTATGATGACGTCCATACTTATATTCGAGAGGCTACAGGGCATTTAGGATAATTTTCCATCTTTCGTTCTTTATCGTGCGGAATTGATTTAGCTTAAAATATTACTCTTTGAATACCTTCCACGCATTCATATGCGCACATGAGCGCTCGGTATCAGCTGTGCATCGCCGGCTTGTGATTCCATGGACGAGGTTCGAGGTGAGTATTCTGTGTTTTGGTGATGAGCCAGTTTGGAGGACTTGAAGCCATGGCTAGACCACAGCTTAAGCTCGGTAGCTTCAGTTGTAACTTGTACAATTTGACTCATATGTCCGGTAATGACCTTACGAGTGGAATTTGTGGCTCGATGAGCGGCGGAATGGCTGTGTGATGGGTATGATGTGACCGCGGGATATGTTAAAACGATTTGAATATGACAAGAAGTGTTTCCTTGAAATGTAAAGGAAAAGCCATTGGGTGCTTGATTTTCGATTTGAAGTGACGTACAGTCTCGAGTATGAATGTTTTGAAGGATCTTTCGCGTTGTTAAATTTTGGGACAAACTAAATTCTCATGTCTAGTTAATAAGTTTGGACTTGGAAAGATTAAGTGATTGGGTAGTAATTATGACAGCGAAAGGGTATAACAAGATACCAATTTGAGGCTAAGCAGGTGGGTTATCCCCTACAGAGTAATCTACGTAGGTATGTTCCTTATATATGAGTGGAGAGTTTCTTTTCTGCCAACAAGGCATATGTATGGATATTTGAATTTGAATCTAGCTGAGAAAGTTGACTTAAGTGTCAAAAGAATGATTGCGAGCTTAGCGGATGATTTGGGGTATTTTTATGGTTGGCGTTGCATGAGTTTGAGAAGAAGTTTTGTTGAACTGACTATGGCATTATGGCAGTAATAGAGTATTGGTATTGTGAGTTATGGAATGTTTTAATCTATGGCTTTGAGCCAAGTGGGGGAGCCTGCTATTAATAATTCAATTTCATGGTTATATGTAAAGGTTAAGTTTTGGGCTGAGGCATACTGGTGGGTTAGTTATGACTTGCAGAAGTTGAGATCGAGGATGACTCAAATAAGGAAATTCCTGGATACGGGTTATATTGCACTTATGAGTATATGAAAATCATGGGATGAGTGAGTTGTTATTTGTGAATGATGTAGTGTGCACGGAGTATGAATTTGATAGGTGGTATTAAAGTAGAGTTACTTATTTGAGTGTTGTTGTGATAATGGGGCACGTGCCTTTTGGCCCATTTGGGCGGTGTAATGTGGATTTGAACAAAGGGGGTGACTCTCGAGAAAGTTCTAATGGATTCGAGATTAATATGTAACAATTGAGAATTTTTGGCGGATTTGTTTGTGGCTAAAATCTGAGATTTAAGTTGGATGGTGTCGAGACTTGTGGCATTTTTGTTTATCATTATGGATTTTATATTTCGGAAATCAGGAGGTGAATAAAATGGCCTTAGACTCAAATAAGGTATTTTCAGAGTGGGTGTTTCGATTGTGGTATTTATAGTGGTAAGTATGATGTGGTGAGACTCTACAGATGTTTTGGTGGCAATATTCTTGGGTTTGGTGACCTACGTAGCTTGGTCGAGTTAGAGGAATTTAGTTCTAATAGCTTGGTTATGTGCAGATGGATTTCAAATATGTGCAGATGGATTTCAAAGTGTTCTTTATGGCTTCTACAATGGTTTGAATCGGATATTTTCTACTGGTGTGGGAAACATGTTGTGTATTGTGATTTCCTCCTGGAAGGAAGCAAGAGGAAGATTTCTAACTAACCGGGTATATAATTTGCTGGTGACTCAGAGTTGTTAATAGGATTCTTGTGCTTGTCACATGTTGGCATAATAGATGTGGTGTATTGTGCGGGATTAGGATTCACATGTACAAGGTGATAGTTCAGTCTTGACGAGAAGGTAACGAATGTTGGACAACATGGTCAGTTTCAAATATTTAGATGAATGTTATAACTGCTCGGTAATTCCTGATAAGGGTGCGCATTTCGGAAGGCACATTGTGTTTTGACTTACGGATGTTCATCGATATTGCAGTACTCACCCGGTTGATAGACTGCTGATATTTAAATTATTGCTATGTGACACGGAAGAATTATGAAAGTATTCCTCATGGGATTATCGTGAATGGAAGATGTGTTAGTCATTTTAGTGCTGGAGTTGGGATCAGTTACGGTGATTCATGTGTTCGATGAATTTAGAGACTGAGAGTTCTCAAAAGTATATTGTTTCGGGGTTGCGACCTATTTGAGGTGACTATTTTATTTAAAACTCGGTGGAGGCACTAGTTACGTTAATTATTTGTGATAGCTATGCGCTATGAGTACGCATATATGTGAGGTTTGAGCCCATGTGCGGTCATTAGAGCAAGTATTCATACTCAGAAGAATGCTTAGGCTATTATATGCCTAAAATTTACTATTAAGTGTAAATTTATAACGTTTCCCGTATTTGTACCTTTGTTAAGAACTATCTGGGCTATACTTGAGGTTACAAAGAAGATGATTCCCTAAATAAACGGGATAGTTACTAATTCTGCATTTAAAAAAAAACAAATTTCCGATTTGATGTGTGATAGCAGACTTTGCACGTGCTTACACTATGGCGTGCTATTTCTACCAGTCCAGGAGCATGAGAATCTTATTTCATTATCATATATAAGTGTAATTGTTTAATTGCTCATGTATGATATGCTGGGACTGGAGGCATGTGACCATGTCGGGCGATTCATATTATTAGCACGTGAGTTGTCCGTGCCGTGTGTAGGAATTCTATTTCTATAATAATTTATCTAATCTATTAATTTCCTTCCTCTACAATTGTGCACATGCACATACGGTTATCCTCTTCACGAAATTTGAGGAGTTGGTTGTAACATTGCGATTGTGGTGGTGCTTGTTGAACTTGCAATACGGTTCTCTTCCTTGATACATCTCCCATATTTGGGTACACAGATTGCGCAGTTGTAGCTTGAGTTATATTGATGTGGCGTGTCTATGGGATAGTTGTGTTTAATAATATAAGGTCATTGGACCTAGAATGGGTACTATCAGGCTTGATTATGGTATATTCGGGAGGATAATATTGAAAGCCGGCTTAGGAGAGGATTATGGTTCTGTTTGGGGCGATAGAGCTCCATGGCTAGTTGATCTGATGAGTGGTTATGAGTTTTTGATTGTTTCTTTCATCATTGGCAGTGTACGAAGGTTTCGGGATGAGGTTCTGTTGAATGCGGGGTTTTATACTAGTACTTGGTTGGTTTTGAGTAGTTACTGTGATCAGAAATGGTGCTACGAGTATGTGAGTTGTGTAGTATGTTATGTGATTATATCTGAGATTATGGTTATGGCTGGATACAGCTTGTTCAAGCTTATACATTGTGTAGATGTGAGATTCGGGTCTTGAAAAGAATTCTGGATGTTAGAAATTTGGCTCCATGATTTTTGGGCTAAGGTTAAATTAATGATTTTCAGTTATATTGTGTGGACAGGCCTATATAGAATAGGGTGACATGAGATCGCCCTCGGGTATGTGCGTGGTAAGGTGGAATAGAGATTTGAAGGTTAAGAACAACTCTTGGCATGTTCGAGGACAAACTTATGTTTAAGTGGGGGAGAATGTAACGATCCGACCAGTCGTTTTGAGTATCACAGCCTCGTTCCCCCATTTACTGCTCAATTTATGCCTTACAGTTGATTTATGACTTATCGGATTAGTTGGTTCGGGTCCGGAAGGATTTCAGAGTGAAATGAGACACTTAGTCTCATAATTGAAAACCTAAGTTGGAAAAGTTGACCGGATATTCACTTATGTGTAAATGACCTCGAAATTGAATTATAATGATTCCAATAGCTCTGTATGGTTATTTTGGACTTAGGAGCGTGTCCGAAAAATTATTTGGAGGTCCGTAGTAGAATTAGGCTTGAAATGACGAAAGTTGAATTTTTGGAAAGTTTGACGGGGGGGTTGAATTTTTGATATGGGGGCCGGAATATGATTCTGGAAATTGGAATAGGTCTGTTATGTCATTTATGACTTGTGTGCAAAATATGAGGTCAATCGGACTTGATTCGATAGGTTTCGGCATCGAATGTAGAAGCTGGAAATTTCATAATAGACTAAAGTTTCAAGTGAGTTCGCATAAGACCTAATTTCAAATAATCATAACTCTCATGATACGAAGCGTTATATGGTGTATTACCTATCAAATGAAATATCTTTGAGTCTAGTTTCTAACGCTTCAAACCGTTCGTCATTTGGACATTCCTATAAGAGGTTATGACCAAATTACCAAAGGCTGGAAAAAATAAGATTCTGCGACAATTCTGCGATCGCACAATAATTCTGCGATCGCGAAAGTGCTTCTGTGACCGCAAACTGGACGCAGAATGGACCAGAACAGCCCAGTTTTGGACACCGATTTTTGCAATCATTTTGCGACCCACATACCCATTCTGCGGTCCATTATGCGACCGCAGACCTGCTTTCGGAGGGTTAATTTTTCTATTTTCATAACCCGATCCCATTTTGATAAATAGGCTTTGGGACTTATTTTGGAGCAAAAATCTGACATTTTTAGCGAGAAGGGAGAGTGTTCTAGAGAGGAAGTAGATCAAGTGCTTTGTTCACAAGATCTTCACCCAAGAGGTAAGGTTCTAACCCCTAGTCTTCAATTTCGAGTTTGGGTAAAGATGAGTGATTAAGAGTATGATTTTTGGGTGTAATAGTATTATTTATACATATCAATAAGGTTTATGAAAAGATTGATGAGTTCAAATGGGTAAAGATTAGGTTGAAAATGGTAAAAATCTTTAATGACTTTAATTGAAGATTTGAGGGTCGAGTTGATGTCGGAATTTGGTAAAATTTGTATGGTTGGACTCGTGGTTGGATGGGCATTCATATTTTGTAACTTTTGTCGAGTTCTGAGATGTGGGCCCCAGGGAAGATTTTTGAGTATAATTTCGGATTTTGTGAAAAAATTAGTATGTTGATATGGAATAAATTTCTATAATTTGGGTTAATTGAATCAAATTAAATGTGACTAGATTCGAGTCGTTCGGAAGTTGTTACGTGCAGAATGGAATTTCTAGAGCATTGTTTAGCTTGCTCGACATTGGATTCGGCTTGTTCGAGGTAAGTAACTCTTCTATTCTTAGAGCTGAGGGTATGAACCTTAAATATATGTATTATGTGAATTGTTGGGAGGTGACGCATATGCTAAGTGACAGGCGTGTGGGCGTGTACCATGGAAATTGTGATATAATTATTTCTGTGAAATTTTGTAGTCAAATAATCTTGGCATTTTATATGTAGTTTTATGTTAAAGAAATTGAGCTGAAAATCATATTAAAAATCATGTTGAGGCTATGTGCCAGTATTATTGGGACCCACAGAGGTCATATTGCTATGAATTATTTGTTTTAAATTAAAAATTCATACTCAGTCATATTCATGTCATTACATATCATATCTCAGTCTCTGTTGTTATTTATTGATACATCATATCATCATTTTCGGGCTATTTTTATAACATTGTGAGCCCATGAGAGAGATACTGGAGAGATTGATGACTGAGTGAGGCCGAGGGCCTGATTATGAGGATAATTATGGGATCGGGCTGCACACCGCAGTAGGTCATATTGGCTTTATATACTTTATTATTATGTGGATCGGGGATGCCCGCCTGCAGCAGGCCTTATAGGCTTTATTATAGTACGTGAGTTGTCCGTGCAGATACAGATATTGATACCATAGCACGTGAGTTGTCCGTGCAGCACGTGAGTTGTCCGTGCAGATTATAGCGCTTGGGCTGAAGGAGCCCCTCCAGAGTCTATACATACCCCCAGTGAGCGTAGGTACCTACTGAGTGCGAGTGCCGAGTGCCGAGCGATTGGGAGGACTGAGTGACTGGGAGAACTGAGTGACTGGGAGGAATGAGTGAAATGATAATCTGAGAGTATGCATATGATTTTATCACTGAGTTGCATCGCATTTACATGCACACATGACATACAGACATAGAGATGTATTTTCCTCATGCTGTACAGTATCACATCATTCATGATTTCTCACACATGTTGACAGATGGGCATAGTGATGCATTTGTTTTACACGAGTTATCTGGAAAGAAAATGAAACATATCATTTATTATTGAAAGGATATTTGGGAAAATTATTGTTTTCAAACTTATTCATATTTTTGGCAACTTCGGTAAACGATTTGGGTTTTCACTAATGTACTTGAAAGGGAGAACTATTTTTTTTAAATCATGATTTAGCTGAGCATTTTATCTTTGAGTTACTTCTTGTATTATTTGCTTTACATGGTTATGGACTGTTGTGGACTATTTGTTTTGGAACCGACCTTGGTACAAGCTCGTCACTACTTTCAACCTAAGGCTAGGTTTGTTACCTATTGAGTATATGGGGTCGGTTGTACTCATACTACACTTCTGCACCTTGCATGCAGATATTGGCTGTTGATGTTGCTGTGTTCGTTGAGAGCTGGATCTGAAGATATACCTGCATTCCGGTTGTCGCTGCCCCTTGTTTATGGTAGCCTTAGATTTATAACAATCTGTTCATGTACATTTCGAACAGAAGATGTATCATTTCATATCAGTTTTGTAAATTCTATTCTTAGAAGCTCATGATTTGTACTACCAGTTCTTGGGAAAATGTATTGGTTTTATCTATTTTCTTTTAATTAATTTCATTGGAATTGGATAGTTGGTAATTGGCTTACCTAGCGAGTTGGGTTAGGTGCCATCACGACTAGTTGGATTTTGGGTCGTGACAAACCCTAATGTGTAAACCTAATGGGTATTTGATTTATGGCTTGTTTATGGTTGGGTGTTTATTATTTATCCTTGTTTTTGCCTTTAATTGTAGAATTAATGGTTGCAAACATTAGTTTATGCCTATTTGACTTGGTTTCTACTTGAGAAAGAGAGACTTAGTCTAGGAAAAATTGGCTAACAAGAATTTGGGATAAAATCAAGAGTTTAATAATCCTAATTAAAGGGTTGAACCTATAGATAGTAAAACCCGACTTGAGCATTTTATCAACTATGTTGTTCAATATCCATTTGGACTTGAGAAAACCAAATTAGGCAAAATCACTCTCTTACCGGGAGGTATTGAGTGGTATTTGAGTGTTGATTGCTATAATACACCCCGACCAACAAAATAAGCTTTAAAGTTTACAACCTGTTAGGCAAACACCTAGGTGAAAGTCATACCCCTAGGACTTTTTATATATTTGAAAACCATCCAAATACAATATTCTCTAGTTTTATATCTTTAGAATTGTAATCCTTAACGTAATTTAGAAGTAAAAATAAAACCATATTTGTGGAAGTGCAACCAAGATACTTCATGTGCTTTATCCAAATATACACCACTAATCCCATCTCAGATCCCTGTGGATTCGATCCCGACACCTTGTTGGGTATTATTATTGCAATTGGCCGTTTCAAAACCCCGAATAAAGGTGTTACTTGGACGAGATCAATTTTTGGTGCCGTTGCTGGGGAGCATAAAAACGGATTTAGCTATATATTTAGTTTTGTGTGTGAATTGTCTTCTTTTCCTTCCGTGTTACTAATCTTTTTGGTAAAATAGTTGTAGATGAAACAATGGCTCTCAACAGTACTGATCCTCTCAAAAACATGCCTTTGGGGATGTGGACGTGGAAGATGACCAAGTTGAAGAGGTTTCTCTTGAACCTCAAGCAAATAGACGAGGCCGACCGCCTCAAGACAACTTTCCCATTCCACCCCCAAATCCACCAAGAGCGGCTCCACACCGGGTGTTGCCAAATGAAGGGTATGCAAGTGCCATAGTCCCGCCCCACATTAGGGATGGCAACTTTCAAATCACAAATGTTATGCTCACATTGCTAGAGCAATGGGGATTCTTCATCGGGGCTCCGAATCAAAATGCGTACAAATACTTGAAAGGGTTTGTGGACACTTGTTGGGGGAGTAAACAGACAAATATCTCCGAGGATGGTTTAAGGTTGAGGCGATTTCCTTTCTCTCTACGGGGGAAAGCCTTGGATTTGTTAGAAAGGTTGCCAAACCATTCCATCCACACATGGGATGAATTGGCAGAGAAATTTATTTCCAAGTTCTTTTCTCCTGGGCATATGGCTACTCTTTGAGACGAGATTCTAGCATTCAAACAAGAACCCAATGAGTCGTTGCAAAATATGGGAGAGGTACCAAACTATGGTGAAAAAGTGCCCAAACAATAATATGACAGAGGCTATGATTCAACAAACTTTCTACAGGGGGATCAATACTACCAATCAATGAGTGGTCAACCAATTTGCTAGTGGAAATTTCATGACAACGCCATATGCGGAAGCTTGTGAGATCTTAGATGAAATGGCAGATACTTAATCGGCATAGCAGAGTAGACCAAATATTCCTTAAGGTGATCCAAACGTTATTGACCTACATAAAGTATTGCATGATCATGGGCAAGCAATTGCCAAGTTGACCACCACAATGAATAAACTATCCAAGGCTCAACTCCAATAAGTGCAAGGTCCTAAGCAAGTCAATGCAATGGAGGGTGTTAATATGATGGTAAACAGGAGAAGGCAAAAGAGTCCTTAAGTGAAAAACTGTGCAGAACATTATGTGCAAGAAGATAGTGGGTTTGATCAAGATGAATCTTACAATGACCAAGAGGAGGAAGTACAATATGTGAACAACTTCCAAGGGCAAATAAACAACTCTCAAGGCCCGAATCAACAACAATGGCGACCTCATGGTAATCAAGGGAATTGGAACAATAAAAACAACCAAGGGAATTGGAATGGTAAAAATAACCAAGGCAATTGGAGTGGAAATGGTCAAGGATATCGGGGAGGCAACAACCAAGGGGGTGGAACAATAACCAAGGAAATTGGGGGTCGAGCTTTCAAAGGCCCCTGATGTATCAACAACTGAACAACCCGCCTCCTTATCCTTCCAATAGTCCAAGCTCTTCCAACAGTGAGATGGGAAGAATTGAGAACATGTTCAAACAAATGATGGAGAAGAATGCCGACTCCAATGCCCAACTAGCCTCTCACAATACTTCAATTCACAATTTGGAAGTTTAATTGGGGCAAATCTCGTAAGATTTAAACACTCGTCCTAAGGGGGCACTACCAAGTGACACGGTGGTAAACCCAAAGGATGGGAACAACACGAGACATGCCATGGTTGTAACTACAAGGAGTGGAAAAGGTGGGGATGCACCCACCTCAAGTCAAAGGAAAATTGTGGATGATGAGCAAGTGGTACAAGAAGATGAGATCCCAAACAATGTGGTGCAAGCAAATGATGAAGTAAGAATTGATATTGATGACAATATGGAGGAGACTCAAGAGGAAGTGAACCCATATAGGGAGTACATTGTTGACAGACTGAAACCAATAGTTCCAAAGGCTAAGGCACCAATGCCAAGGCCTCCTCCTCCGTATCCTCAAAGGCTTGCCAAGCAAAATGGAGAGAATCAATTCAAAAATTTCATTAGCATGATGAAGAGTCTATCTATTAATGTTCCATTGGTTGAGGAGTTGGAGAAAATTCCCGGTTATGCAAAGTTCATGAAGGACTTGGTGACAAAGAAGCAGTCGATGAATTTTGAAACTATAAAGCTGACTCATTAAGTGAGTGCAATTGTGCACTCAATGGCTCCTAAATTGGAAGATCCCGGCGCTTTCACAATCCCTTGTACCATTGGCAGTCCCGACTTTGCTAAATCTCTTTGTGATCTTGGGGAAAGTATCAATTTGATGCTCAATTCGATTTTCAAGACTTTGGGAATTGGAAAACCAAGACCCACATCTATGATATTACAATAGCGGATCATACGATGAAGAGACTGTTGGGTATCATTCATGATGTGCTGGTTCGTGTTGATAAATTCATTCTCCCGACAAATTTTGTGATTCTTGATTGTGAAGTAGACTATGAGGTGCCGATTATTCTGGATAGACCTTTCCTGGCTATGGGGAAGGCTCTTATTAATGTGGAAGCCGGTGAACTCACTTTCTGGGTGGGCGATGAAAAGGCGATATTCCACGTGTGCAAATCTATGAGGCAACCGAATAGCAATGAAGTGTGTTCATTTGGGGACTTGGTGAAGGATGTGATTATTGATGATACTTGTGCCATGATGAATGTTGATGATACTTTGGAGGCCATTTTGCTTAACCTTTATGATGACGAGGAAGATGGCTATGTGGAATACGTGAACTCATTGCAAGGAATAGGGTCGTACACTTATGAACCCCGCAAATTGTCCTTGGATCTTGAAAATCGGAAGACTCCTCCAACAAATCCCTCAATCGAGGAACCTCCTACTTTGGAGTTAAAACCATTGCCTATGCATCTCAGGTATGAATTCCTTGGCTCTTGTTCTACTTGTTGCTTGAAATGATACCCTGTATTGTTTTTCAAATAAACAATAATCACAAGAATTCATAGTTGTATCTTTTGCAAATGAGATGAGTGACTTTTTGGATAGGATATGTAGTCCCTTCTCACTCATATGGCCCAATCTCCGGTGCCATAAATCTGTAGGAGTATCATCTACAATCGCATGTAATCCACTTTTACATATATCAGTGGTTGTCTTGTACAACGTGTATAGAGCAACTCCTTTAGCAATGACCAATGATTCCTTGGTGAGTCTTCACTTCCTATTGATGAAGTGATTCTCGTATCCGTTTCGATCTAGAGCAATCCCTAAAATTAAATTCATTCGCATATCTGGTACATGCCGCACATCTTTTAAAACTAATGTGCATCCGACATTTGTCTTGATACAAATATCGCAAATCCCCACAATCTTTGAGTGATTGGTATTTCCCATCTTGACTATCCCAAAGTCTCTTGCTTTGTACCTACAGAAGAATTCTCTTACTGGTGTAGCATGGTAGGAAGTTGTTGTGTCAACTATCCATTCTAACTCTTGGCTTGCTAAGTGCATGCATTCCTCCTCCTCATGAACGAAGAGAACCACTGAATCATCGTTGTGCACTGCAGCAGTTGTGTTGTTATCATTCTTCTGGCCACTGCTTTCACCTCGACCTTTCTTTGGGCAATCTCTTTTGAAATGACCGGGTTGACTGCAACTGTAGCAATTTCTACCCTTTGACCAGTTCCTGGACTTTCCACGAGCTTTGGATTTATCACGGCTACTCGATGCTCTATAAAAATGTATTCCTTTATTTTCTATGATAAGAGCATGCCCCTGATTTTTGGGCTTCTTCCTCATCTTATAATTGAGTAGGATAGCTGATGTGACCTCCTTTAAATCGATGGTATCTCTACCATACAGGATGGTTGTTGCCAAATTATCATAGGAAGATGGCAACGAGTTTAGAAGCATGATAGCCTTATCTACTTCAGTGATTATTCTCCAAGGTTTGCCAGGTGCGTGATTAATCCATTAAACATATTTAAATGGGACAAGAAATTTGTACCTTCACTCATATGGATGGCATAAAGCTGTTTTCTCAAAAATAACTTGTTTGTTAAGGATTTGGACATGTGTAGACTTTCTAGTCTTTACCAAATACCACATGCACTATTTTCATCCCCGTCACTATTGAGTACTTCATCGGACAAGTACAGTCTGATTGCACTAGCCGCCTTCTTATCCATATTTACCCAATCCTCGGCTTTCATAATTTTCGGCTTTACCTCTTTACCATCTAGTACAATGTCTAACCCTTGTTGGATGAGTAGGTCCTTCATCCTTCTTTGCCATATGGAGAAACTGTCATTACCGTTGAATATTGTTATTTCATATTTTACTCCTGATATTAGTTTTTGTCACAAAGTAAAATTTACTGTAAATAATATTTTTGTGAATGAGCAGAACCTGTACTCTGATACCAGTTATTGGAAATAAATCCCCTAGAGAAATAGTATTCATGGTAATAAAAGCGGAATAATAATATAGCACCGAGATACAGTAATTAACAAGAATAAAAGAGTGACAACGACACCAGGAGTTTTTTATGTGGAAAACTCTTTTGAATAAGGAAAAAAACCACGGTCCTAAGAGGAGCAACTGATATCACTATAGCAAGAAATTTTACAGTTGGTAGATCCGAGTAAAATACTCCAAAGACCACTACTACACTTTAAAGAAATAACCGTCTTTTGATATTCCCACCTTACTACAATATCGCTCACTCTCTATTTTTTTCACAGACTATTTTTTTATACCCTGTCTGTGAAACCTGACTCTTTCTTTCTCTTTTGTTGGTGTGTATTACAAATGAAGGAATACTTCCTTATTTATAGATATGAATAACCTCTCAAAGATGTCATGGGTGACATCAAACAATAGTGAACCAAACTTGTCTTCCTTCCCTTTTTGACTTTCCTTGCCACACAAATATTTGTTTGACAAACTTGGATTTGGACGGTGCAGACTTTGCCAAAGGAAGTTGTCATCCTTTTACATGTGATGGACCCATCAAAGCCATGCTGAATATAGTTATAGAATGGTATATTTCTCTTTAACCACCTAATATAAACCAAGGAACTCTGTTTTCCTTCTTCTATTATGCTCGTAAGCACTTTGCGTGGCATAGTATTGTGATTGCAAACTTTTGGGGATCATTCCCTTGTTTTGGCAGGATGTTCATAGATGCAATCTGACTAGTACTTTCAGCAGCACGCCTCTTCCTCGAGGGCATTTCCATTTTCCATCTTTTTCAACAATCTCACTCACAATAGAATTAGGTGTAAGACATGATCTTCAGAATAAATTTGTTGACTACTTTGTAGGGATGGGCATGCTCTTTTTGTTATGAAAAGGGACCATTCGTTTGATAGAAAATCTTTCTTCTGCATATTTTATTGTAGAAGGGAAAAAGTGAAAAATATGTTACGATACTCACAATTTTACTGCATTTGAAGTTACATATACTGCAATATTCGCATGAAACTCGGGCTGCTTCATTTTCAACAATCTTTACAAGACTTTTGGTTTCCTTTTGATTAGCATGGGACTAAAAATAATTTTGTATGGACGACTTTACTTGAACATGATCTGTTTAATAGACTCATACCACGGTGTCCTTGAGTTCTAAGGAGATAGGATCGAAAACTGGTGGATGAACCATGGTCATTAGCCCTAAGTGTGATTAACAGCTCCCATGATTCGTTATGGGATTGTCTAATGGCTGTTTGACAGGCTCTTCAAAAAACAAATTGTATTGCTCGATATATTTTATTTTGAGAGAGGGCTAGGATTTGGAATTATTTGAGTTTACAAAATCCAGAGGAGAGGATAATGTAACTGTTCCAAAACTGATAATCTTAAAGAAATCAGTAGTTCCAAAACTGATAAACGTATTGCTTTAAGAACACTGATTCCTAGCAATGAGCCAATTGTAAATGAAAAATTCCCAAAAAGGTTGTTGTTTCCCAAATATAGGTGTTCTAAGCCAGTAACTTAGCAAATCTCGAGAACTTCTACAGATAAGAAGTTGTCAGGGAAGTCAAAGGTATATCAGGACATCTTTATAATTGAACAAGGTAACTGACCCTGGAAACATTTAATGAAAATATTGAAACCTAAATACATTTAAAAACTGACCACAAGTTGAAAGACATGACCAATTCTAAATAGAGCTCGAGATCTCCTAATTCCAGTGAAGGGGGAAGTATGCTCCTGGATGCTTAATCTTTTTAACGAGAGGAAAAGGCTGAATAGCCTAGTAGACCTCTATACTTATTCCGGTTTGACATCCCGGTCCCCCTACTTTACTTATTTTCATTCAAACGCTTATATTTGTTCAAAACTATTATTTTAAACCCCTCTCCCCCGCGCGTTCTTCAAATGTGGATGACACATCGGTATCCATCTCAGATTTTCTATGACATGTCATTTCTTTTCTTCAAAAATTTTAATTTTCGTTTTCCTTTTTCACTCAAGGATTAGCACACACCATGTATGCAAAGAAAATTGACGCTCACGCATGCATCACTTTCTGAACGAGAATATTTCAAACTTTCTATACCATTTTCAGATTCTCCATTCCTTTTCTACAATTTGAACTCTCCACCCAGTTTTAACTACCGAAACACAACCTCCATAGCATGGATAAAAACCCAACGGTTATAATTAACAGACCCAACAATAGCAATTGTAAACAACAACAAATCCAGAATTCTCATTTTTAAGATCCCTATTCTTCTGCAAACAGAGAAACAAATCAGAAATCTTTAGAAAACAAACATCAATTACACAAGAACAAAAGAAATTGCTTGAAAAGAGAAATACAATATAGAGAAGAAAGTGAAGTGAAAAAAATAACTTACTGAGAATCAAGAATTATTTTTGAGGAGTGGGTATGATTGAAAATTTATTTTATTTTATGTCATTTATGGGTCTGATTTGGGAGGAAAATGGTATAGACAATTGAAGGTATAAGCCAAAACATGTTGGAAGTGATGGTAGAAGAGGAAAAGGAGGCGACAACGGCAAAGATAGTGGTGGAAGGAAGCGATGGAAACGTATGGACATGACTGGTTTTGAAGAAGATTGGGTCTTTAAGTGTGGGTTTGAAGATAAATTGGGTGTTTTTTGTTTGTCAGAATAGCCTTGTTCCGGTTTGATATCTCGGTCGTTCTACTTTACTTGTTTTCATCCAGACACTTTAACTTGATCAAAGTCTATATTTTAAACCTCTCTGACCGTGTGTGTATCTCACTTGCTTGACGTGGATGACACATCATATTCCATGATATTTTTTATAGGCAAAATACATATAGGGTTGCCTTGTGCTTAGCAATGCACAGATTTCTTCTTCCTTGTCCGTCTCATATCCCTTCTCCTTTCTCCGTCTCACATTCTGTCGATGTATAATTATTTAGGTATTTTTAATTAGGTAGATTATCGCCGCATTATTTTTAGCCGCGGCTATCAAGGCATCGTCGGAGTCGAATATTGAGGGGATGAGAAAGAAGAAGCTAGGTTGGGAGTTTCACGACCAAAAAAGGTCAAAATTAGATGAAAAGAGAAGAATATAAGTATTGATAGCAGAAATGGCCACTTTTAAGGGATCTTTAGGGATTGTTTTTCTTTTCTTTTTTTGAAGGAGAGGGGGGCGGCATTGGGGAAGAAGAAGGGGAAAAAACAAAAAGGGAGGGGGCGGGGGTGTTGATGGGGGAGTGGGGAAGAAGAAGAAGAATAAAAATGAAAAAGGGAGGGGGCGGGGGTGTTTGTGTGGGGGGGGGGGAGGGGAGAAGAAGAAGAAGAAGAAGAAGAAGAAGAAGAAGAAGAACGTACATGGGGAATAACAAAAAAGGATAGGGGGTGTTGTGGGGGTGGGGGGAGCTAATAGGAAAAAGAAATTAAATGGGAGTGGGTAACAACAGAAAGAGACAATATCTCTTTGCTTTTTCTTTTTCATTTTTTTTACTTATTTTATCTTTATCTTTTTATTTTATTTTATTTTATTTTTTATTCTTATTTTAATGATTTTTTTCTCCTTATTTTAATTATTTCTTCTTCAAATTCTTCATATGCACGCTCTTTGTCTGCGTGAATTACACACACTTTGTCCAGCTCAACCATTTTGTTGCCACATGTACTTGGTCAACGGTCGGGGGGGTTTAAAATATAGACTTTGATCAAGTTAAAGTGTATGGATGAAAACAAGTGAAGTAAGAGGATCGGGATGTCAAATCGGAACAAGTACAATGGTCTACTAGGCTATTCTGTCTTTTGTTTTACTTTTTACTTTTCTATTATTTTTTATATTTTTTATTTCAATTTTCTCTTCTAAAAATTAGAATCACAAATTCACTCTTTTTTTGCACTGAGTGTACCAAGTATTTTATCCACCTCAACTTTATCTATGCCACATAAGCTAGGTCAACAGTCAGAGGGGTTTTAGATAATAGTTTTGAACACGTAAAAGTGTCCGGATAAAAATAAGTGAAGCATGACAACCGGGATGTCAAACTGGAATAAATACATGGGTCTACTAGGCTGGAAACTTATTGAATTGACTGGTGAAAAGTGATATATATCTATAATGTATTTATATATTTACTAACTTAATACACATCTTTAGGAGGTATTAAAAAAAATGATGCATTATTAATCCCTTGTTTGGTACATTTTTTCAACCTATATTATACATCCTATTTGGTATTATCCTATGTATAACCAGTGTTTTAAAAGGCGTGGGCATAAGGCGAGGCGTTTTACATATGCCTTAGCGAAGCGTAAGCCAGAGGCATGGGACGTAAGGCCCATAGGTATTTAATTTTTAATATTTTTTAAAATAATATAATTACAGTAAATATTTATAAACATGTAAAATTGCATAAAAATTGAAGAAAACTATAAATATGTGAATATATATATATATATATATATATATATATATATATATATATATATATATATATATATATATAGAGAGAGAGAGAGAGAGAGAGAGAGAGAGAGAGAGAGAGATGTGTTTCATCCCCACAAAAAACTAGTCAAAATAATCTATTATACGCTACTTACAAGCACAAGTAACTTGAATCTAAAAGAATAAAATTTTCTCCATGGAGGAACAAAAAGGATGACTAACCTGCAATTTGTACTTTGAACTTGCTGCTATGAAGGAGAATGGAGTTCTCTTTGTTATTTGTAAAAAAAAAAATTAAATATTCATTGCTTTTGGGAGATATTAGCAGACTAGCGGACAAGATAAAGAATTGAGAAAGACCATGAATTAGGGCTTCAATCAATAAAAAAGGTCTTGACTATTAAATTTAATACATTTCAATTCTTTTTTAAAACTTTTGAGTAATTACCAAGCTGACTTTTGAGAATTTGGGTATTATATGAAGGACTTATTCAATAAATTTTGTTTTAATTTGAAAAAGTCTCTGGGGCTTACGCCTCACTAAAAAAATGCGCCTCAAACGCCCGGGCGTATGCCCCGAACGCCCGGTCCTATACCCCCGAATTATTGGGCGTACGCCTCTTGAGACTTTCGCCCCATACCATCACCACGAAGCGTTTTTGGTGCGCCTCGACCTAGGGCGTTTTTGTGGGAATCGATCCCTAAAAGACTTGAAGATTTGTTCTTATACGAGCATAGGAGAAACTGATGTTCCAAATTTGGTATCGCTTGAGTATGCGGGATATCAAATTCCTGAGCTTATAATTGCAAAAGAGTCAAGCCAGTTGAAGCACTCAAAGATTGAGCTTGCTATTCATAACAATTTAACTGCGGCTTGGTTTTGCAAGTGTAGGAAATTTCTATCAAGTTTGACCTCTTGGTCTCAAGTTTTCCTTTATTTTTACAAATGCAATGAGATCAACGAGAAAGATTTGCAACTGCACCATAGAGTTGCTATCCCCCTAATTAAATGTAAGTACTATAAGGTCGTCTGAGGAGTGTGTGAATGCTTTGCTATGGAATTGTCATCCTAGGAAACTCATTCTAACCTCAACTATTGAAGTGAAAACATGCTTCATGGATCGTTTAATGTGTATGAAGAATTCGAGTCATTCTACTTTTCATAGAAGCAAGCCTTGGCATAGTCAATTAAAGGAAGTAAAAGCCTACATAATTGATCAAAAAGATCAGCTTGTGGAACTCAGAAATGGAGAGCTGGCAATAGGGAATCTTAGTCAGTGAAATTGTTTTTTGTTTTCTATTAGAATGGCCTTGAGCAATTAATTCTATTGCAAATTGAATTCACTTATTCATTTAAAATGTTCATTAATTTATATTTTCCATGTTAGATCAGAAATATACTTAAGAACTTCAAATTTAAGTTTCCCCGTTATTAGTTTTTTTCTTGAACGAAGTCTTCTGTCAAATATTATCGTTTGAAATATCGAGGCATATAGACTCATCATTTCTATTTTCTCTTAGGGTGTGTTTGGTATGAATCCATGTTTGGTTGGTTTAAATATTTTGAAAAACATTTTCCTTATGAACTCATTTTCCTTCAATTGGAGGAAAATATTTTCCTTATCAAGAGAAGGAAAAACATTTTCCAAAATTCCTTCTCAACCTTCCTCACCCTATTCCCCACCCTCACCAACCCACCCCACACCCACCACCTAACCCTACCCCACCCCCTCTCTCAGAAAAGGCTTTTGTTTTTTCAAATTTTAGTTTTTTTTTCGTCACCACCCACCCTACAAACACCCCCCCAAAAAAAAAATTACTTTTTTTTTATAATTTCAAATTTCTATTTTTTCGTTTTTCTGCACCACCCACCCCCACCCCCCACAATTTTTTATTTTTTTTTACTTTTTGTTTTGTAATTTCATATTTCTGTTTTTTGGTTTTTCTGCAACCCCCCGAAAAAAAATATTTTTTTTTTACATATTTTCAGTTTTAGTTTTTTCATCTTTCGGTTTACATGTTCGAAATTTTACAAGTTCGGAGGTTTATGTGTTTGGAAGTTTACGCGTATCAAACACCGAAAAATGAATAAGATTTCTACTTGTTTTCCACGGAAAACATTTTCTTGGAAAATAGTTTCCACGAAAAATATTTTTCGTTATACCAAACATACCCTTAGTTCATGTGAATTCGATGACCTTCTTTTTCTTTTTTGACCTATAGATTTTGTTCTACATATTACTTGGTAACTGATACACTGTAATGTGTACTTCTCTTTGTCAAAAGTTTTGGATATTTGTATCATATATTGTAGTTGTTGGAACATATTAGAGGTTCAGCTGCTTTTAGAGATAAATAGAAGCTGTTAAACTTCAGTCACTGCCATATAATATAAGCGCACTCAAAAATAAGTGTAAATTTGCTTCTGCAGCAGCTTGACGAAGGCAACATCGAGTACTTTTTTTTTTCAAGCTGAAATATTAGTCCTTTATAAGCAAGCTCTGCAATAGCACAAACATTAACATTGATCAGTGAGAAGAGTCAAATAGAATCTGGTAATATCTAATCATACAGCATGAACTATGCTAAACACAAAATGATACCACTTCATTAAGCCATTACAAGCTTCATATATACTTACCAATGAATGCTCAAGGTTGGATACTCCTTAGCTGGATGGCCTAAAATATCTTATCTTATATGGTATAGACTAAAAAATGCAAGATCCCCCTCAAAACTTGAATTTCTTCTTCCACTTGCCCTCTTTTTCCTGCATCTTGCGCTTCTTCTTTTTCTTCCTCTCATTCTCTGCTACCATGTCACTGAAATCCTCTCTCTGACTAGGTAAATCGTCCTCTTCTCTAGCTTCTTTGTATTTGTCCGGCAGGACATTTTCCATCAGTTCCAACTCTTCAGGTGCCAAAGTAACGTTAACTCTATCTGATTTCTGACCTTTAAGCAGCTGGACCACTTTGGCAGCAGTCTTGTCTCGAGTTCCAGTGTTATTAATCACATAAGTATGAGTTGTTCCAAGAAGAATTCCTGGAGCTACCTTTTCTTCATTCTCTTCAAGCACCTGGTAGAGAGGCTTCTCAGGCTCCTTCCTCTGCTGCTTCCGAAGGTCAATAAAATCAGGAGTCTCAGCTTCAGTTGGAGTACTAGAAAGGCTGTCCACAGACTGAATACCGTCGTCCAGCTCCTCTTCCTCCATCTCTTCTTCCACTTCCTCTTCCTCCAAGTCACCCCAATGCTTAGTCTTATCAACAGGTTCATCCTCATAATTAGGCTGGTCTTGTTGCAGCACACGAAAGACATCTCCATATAAATTGCGTCCATATTCATCAACAGGCGGTTTACCCCAACGTTCAGACTGATAGCCAAACTTGGCTCCAGGTGGAATAGGAGCATTGTGTCCAGGAATCGAATAAGACGGTGGAGGACCATATATCTGCATATTGATCAGCCAAGGAGGAGGAGCGTCATTAAGTCCAAGAGCCTCTTTTAGTTTTTGAGACAAAGTCCCTGGTTTCATCTCCCTCAACTTCACCCCATCAAATTCCTTTCCTTCATAATATAGATCCCCATAGCTAGTCAATTTTGGTTTAGTCTGATACTTAAAAAACGCATCATAGAGAACCTGATAATCAATATCCATCTTTCCCGTTTTTGGCTGCTTTTGTTTAAGCTTCTTACTGTTTTCCTTTCCATTGTAAGCTTGTTTAATTTTCTCATCAATTCCTGTCGCAGCTATAAAATCAGGCAGTTGAAACGGCTGTTTCTTGATTATACCACGTTTACCCTGCAAATATTTTCGTTTTTGACTCCAATGTCGTGGAACAGGAACAGTATTCCGGTAAGATTTCAGATATACTAACAGCTTAGGGTCTGCTGCAGTAACGTCCCATACTTCAACAACATCAGGCCGCGCGCGGCTGAGTTGTTTCAGTTCTGCAATCTTCATCCTACGTTGAAGCTTTTTCTTTTTGTTAGAAATTATAACCTTCTCCTTTGCCTTTTCCTCTTCCTCTGAATCAGCAGCAGTCTCGTCCTTCCTATCGTTCTCCTCAGAAACAGTAGAATCGACGAAACAGAATTTCCCGAAGACGTTCCTGAATTCCCCATCTAACTCTGCCTTCTCTGGGATATATTCCACTTCAACTTGCTCCAAAGACTTTTGAAAATCGGACTTCTCCTTATAAGAGCTATCATCAGCACCGCCATTAGCCGCTTTACTATCTTTTCCATGAGACGATACCTTATTGTTTCTCTTCTACTTCCGTCGTCTACGCCTGCTCTCGGGTTCCTTTGAATTCCCAGAGCCGGCGTTTGTGTTAGAGTTAGAGATTTGTGGTTTCACATCGCCCATGGAATGGCCGACAGTGTTCATGACCCTGTTCGCAACCTCAACCGTCATACTCCAGCTGTTTTGGTGAAATAATTAATGGAGGGACTAAAACGGTGCATTATATATAAACCAAGAAACTCTATTCTCCTTAGGGAACTGGGATTGATTATTTCCTTGTTTTAGCAGGATTTTCATATACGGGTGCAGTTGGACTAGAATAATCCCACTCACAATAGAATTAGGAGCCAGGCCTGACTATAAAAATTTATGGACAAAAGCAGCTCTTTGGTGCCCCTAGAGTATTGACGCCACAGTTTTTATATCAGAATGAGGTACTTCTGCTAATTACAACGGTTACCTTTCAATGAATTTTTTTTTTTGACATTCGAGACTGGGATATCAGGAAAAATAAACCCCTCTCCCTACACCTTGTCAAATATGGTAATTGCAAGTTTTTTGCTTCATACTGCTGTAAGATAAATGTCAATGCAAACTATATTGAATTTAATTGGTTAGTAATTCGTAAAGTATTTATTGGTGAGTACAGTTCACAAAGAGTCTTGCTCCTTTTAGCTTCAATCAGGAGGATTAAAGATTCAGTTTTCATTACCCAAAATTTCTACTGCTTTTGCAGGTCTTAAAAAGTACGTATATTATATTTAACATTTCCTGATACCTTTCATTTTGCTATATATATTAAAAGAAAAAGTTGAACCAAGAGAACGTATTGCTGGTTTCATGTATAGCTGTCGAACTAGACGGGACTAGACGGGACGATTTACCGGAACAGACGTGCGAAAACTTAAAGGGATAAAAGGGACCCTTATCTGGGCTGGGATAAACGGGACGACCCATTGGCCCATCCCATCCCACTAACTAATGGGATGGGGCGTGGGCCTTAAGTGGGCTTTTTTAAAACTTTTTTTATTAATTTAAGTTGACAACGGCTATTTTTTAAGGTTTGCAACAACTAGTTTTTTAAAACCAGTCAAAGGCTAACTTTTTCTTCTTTTTTTTTTAAAAAAGGAAAATTATGGCAAGCTGGCGGGCAGGGACCGGGCCTTAACGGGGACGAAACGGCAGTCCCGTCCCATCCCACGTTCCTTCCCCCAAAATCATCCCACTTATTTCTGACGGACCGGGCAGGGACTAGGCCGGGCCTCCCTGTTCCGTTGGACACCCATAGTTTCATGTGAAATACTAATATGTACTTCTCCTTGTATGATATTTCCATCAGGGTCATGCAACTGGGAACCTTAATGTTTTTGGCTTTTAAAAAAGTAGTAACTAACATCACATGCTAACCAATCATTTACTAACTAATATCCTTTGGAGCTAAATTGGTAACTGTTTGTAGTTGAGATGAGCTGATTTTGATTTATTTTTTCTCTGCATTAGATTCAAGCTAAGATGGAAAATCTAATGTTTCGGGAAGCACCTAATGTTTTTGGTTATTTTCCAATTTAATTGATTGCCGTTACGAAATAATTCTATCATGATAGCAGGATCAGGAAGTGGACCAATTAGATTGTTAATTGTGGTTCTCGTGTAAGAAACCATCCATTTGACGGTAAAAAAGATTCAATACTGTCGAAGATGGGGGGAAGTTTAGCTATTGAAGTGTACCAAAACTATCTCATACATGTTGATAAGAACGTGCAAATTACATTGAATGTAAATGGTTAATATTGTGTAAATCAAAGGAAAAGGCCATCCTAATGGAGCCACCTCAAGGCTCAAGCTGAAGAAAGATGAAAGTAAGTTGTTGAAAGATGCTAGAAAGTTGACATCTAACTTTGGTTACTGTTAGGATCGGGAATCTGGGTAGTACGGAATTTAGCCAAACTACGGTATAATGACAATAACAAAGACAATGGAATTCGACAATTAAAGAATATAAAGAAGACACAAATTTAACGTGGTTCGGTCAAGGTGACCTACATCCACAAGCGGAGAGGAGCAATTTCACTATACCAACAAGAGTACAAAAGAGAGTACAAAATTAGAGTAAATACTCTAATTAATCCCAAATACCCCAAGAGAATAACCTCACAAGATTACTCCAAAGAAAGGGTTCACACAAGTGTTTCCCAACACTCACTCTCTTACAAAATACTCTATAATGAAATAAAGGAGGAGAAAGAAAGACAAGAGTGAAAAGCTCTTGAATTGGTGTGTTTTCAAATGAGCAGAAACTCCTCTATTTATAGCAAGAAATCCTTGGCATAATAGTGGATATTATGTCATGGCAAATGTCATGAACCACAAATTTATTATAATGGATATTATGTCATGGAAAATATCATGAAAATTTGGCCATATTATAAATCACCACATTGGCCTAATTTCGGATTTTATATAGTAAATTTGCTCCACCTTCTCCGCAAAAACCCCAATGGGCAAAATCATTCTTCATAAATGCCAATCAAGTTTAGACAAAGTTTGAACTTGGACACTGGAAGAGGTTTTGTGAACATGTCAGCGGGATTGTCTCTAGTGTTGATCTTCTGAACAGAGTTCAAGTTCACCATGTAAGAAAGTTGTCTTAACATCAAGTTGTTCTAATTCCAAAACATACATGGCAACGAAGGCAAGCAAGACACGAATAGAGTTATGTTTAACAAAAAGTGAGAAAATATCATTAAAATCAACTCCTTGTACCTGACTATAGCCCTTTGCAACTAATCGTGTCTTATACTTCGTATCTTCAACCCCTGGAATGCCATCTTTTTTCTTGAAGACCCATTTGCAACCAACAATTCTTTTTCCTGATGGCGGCTTCACAAAAGACTAAGTATCATTCTTGTGGATAGACTCAATTTCTTCATTCATTGCAATCAGCCACTTGGCTGAGTCAGCACCATAAACTGCTTCTGAATATTTTGATGGTTCTCTAATTTCTTCAGTTTCCTGTACAACTGAAAAAGCAAATGCAACATAATCTCCAAACCTTAATGGTTGTTTACCTTCTCTTCTTGGTCTATGTTTGACTATAGAATACTCCTCTTCTTTTGGTTCAACTTCAGGAGTCTCAACTTCAGGAATTTCAGCTTCTGTCTCAACTTCAGGAGTTTCAACTGTATTTTGCTCCAAAGTTGATGAGCTTGGCTCAGAAGGAATGTCAATCTCAATCTCCACCTGATTCTGTGTACTCTTTCCTTTATCTGTATTACAAGGACTAGAAGACTCTTTTCTATAATGTAACATAGAGGATTTATCAAAGGTTACATCTCTGCTAATTATAAATTTTGGTACCGCGGGATCAGGATACCATAGTCGGTATCCTTTCACCCCAGATGCATACCCAAAGAAAATGCACTTTTTAGCCCTTGGCTCTAATTTTCCATCATTTACATGCATGTATGCAGGGCAACCAAATATCTTTAAATCAGAATAATTAACAGGAGTACCTCACCACATTTTCTCTGGAGTCTTAAAGTTCAAAGGTGCAGAAGGAGCTCGGTTAACAATATAACAAGCTGTAGAGATAGCTTCTGCCCAAAAGGCGTTTGTCAACCCAGCATTTAAAATCATGCAACGAGCCCTTTCCAAAAGAGGTCTATTCATCCTTTCTGCCACACCATTTTGCTGAGGTGTCATTCTCACAGTATGATGTCGAGCAATTCCTTCATTCTTGCAAAATTCGTTGAATTCATCATTACAAAATTTCAAGCCATTATCTGTTCTAAGCCGCTTAACATGTTTTCCTGTTTGCTTCTCAATCAAAACTTTCCATTGTTTGAAATTTAAGAAAACATCACTTTTATTTTTCAGAAAATAAACTCAAACTTTCCTTGAATAATCATCAATGAAAGTTAATATATACCTGACATCACATTTTGATGGGGTGCGTGAAGGACCCCAAAGATCTGAATGAATGTAATCCAAAGTACCTTTTGTTCTATGAATCGCTGGAGATTTGAAGTTGACTCTTTTCTGCTTTCCGAACACACAATGTTCACAGAACTCCATATTTCCGGTACTTTGGCCACATAAGAGACCTCTTTTACTGAGGATGGAAAGACTTTTTTCACTCATATGCCTCAATCGCATATGCCACAATTTGGTGATGTCAGAATCTGATTTATCTGATATTGAAACTGCAGCAGCACCTGTAACAGTAGATCCCAAAAGAGTATACAACGTACCAGATCTGCGTGCTTTCATGATCACAAGAGCACCATGAAAAATTTTCAGAACTCCACCTTGACCTGTGTACTTGCACCCAAGAGATTCTAAAGTGCCCAAAGAGATGAGATTTTTCTTCAAGTCAGGAACATGTCTAACATCGGTGAGAGTTCTCACCACACCATCGTGCATTTTGATTCGGACTGTACCTTTTTCAATAACTTTGCAGGCAGCATTGTTGCCCATCAAGACAACTCCACCTCCAATAGATTCATATGTGGTAAATAAATCCCGACTGGGACACATATGATAAGAACAACCCGAATCTAAAATTCACTCATTGTTAGATTTGAAACTATTATTAGTTGCTAAAAAATAGTTCTCTCAGTCTCATCAGCAGCTACACTTGCTTCGGCAGTGTCAGTATTTTTGTGCTCATTTTTCTTTTCTGTATGCTTTTCTTTGTTTTTCAATTTAAAGCATTCAGAAATAATGTGACCTTTCTTATGACAATATTTGCACATGACATTTTTATATCTGGATTTTGACCTTGATTTAGGTTTCTCACTACTTGAATCTTTCTTATTGGATCTACCTCTTATGAATAAGTCTCCCCCTTGGTTCCCACTAGTTTCTCCAATAATATCTCTATCTATTTGTTCTTTTGATTTCAAAATAGATTTGATATCTTTATAAGAGATATTATCCTTTCCATAAAGCATAGTATCTCTTATATGTTTAAACGGTTGGGTAAGGAAACAAACAATAACACAGTTTGATCCTCATCTTTGATTTCAGCATCTATGTTACTTAAATCCATAAGAAGAGAATCAAAAGTATCAAGATGAGTACATATAGAGGTACCTTCAGCCATACGAAAAGTGTAGAGTTTTTGCTTTAGGTAAAGCCTGTTTTCTACTGTTCTTTTCGTATATAAGGTTTTAAGCTTTTCCCATATGCATTTGGCTGAGCTTTCTGCTGCAACTTCACGCAAAACCTCATTTGAAAGATTTAAAATAATACCTGCTTTTGCCTTTTTGTCTATGACGGCAAACTCCTCGTCCGTCATTTTATCCGGCATCTTCTCCTTTCCTTGCAGTGCCAAATCTAAGCCATCCTGAATTAGGATAGCTTCCATCTTTAATTGCCACATTCCGAAGTTTGCACTTCGGTCAAATTTCTCAACATAAGACTTTGTTATAGTCATTTTGGCTATTTAACCCGGTTAGATCTGGCTCTGATACCAATTTGTTAGGATCGGGAACCCGGGTAGTGCGAAATTTAGTCAAACTACGGTATAATGACAATAACAAAGACAATGGAATTCGGCAATTAAAGAATATAAAGAAGACACAAATTTAACGTGGTTCGATCAAGGTGACCTACATCCACAAGCGGAGAGGAGCAATTTCACTATACCAACACGAGTACAAAAGAGAGTACAAAATTAGAGTAAATACTCTAATTAATTCCAAATACCCCAAGAGAATAACCTCACAAGATTACTCCAAAGAAAGGGTTCACACAAGTGTTTCCCAACACTCACTCTCTTACAAAATACTCTGTAATGAAATAAAGGAGGAGAAAGAAAAACAAGAGTGAAAAGCTCTTGAATTTGTGTGTTTTCAAATGAGGAGAAACTCCTCTATTTATAGCAAGAAATTCTTGACCTAATAATGGATATTATGTCATGACAAATGTCATGATCCACAAATTTATTATAATGTATATTATGTCATGGCAAATGTCATGAACCACAAATTTGTTATAATGGATATTACGTCATGGCAAATATCATGAAAATTTGGTCATATTAACAGTTACTCTAAATTTACAATCCAATCACATTATATGGAAGTATCTCCTCTGGAATCTAATACTCAAATATCTATAAATCTTGACCTCTCCCAAAACAAAATAGTTGAAGTCACACCAATTCTTTTTTAGAATATCACTGTTTAAAGGAAAATAATCCAGTATATTAAAACAATTCCATTTGTCAAGTTCATTAATTTTTCCAGCTATAACTTGGTAAGAGAGATTCCAATGGAGATTTCACATCTCTTATTTAACAACTTTAAATGGTTTATTCGTTTTCAAATGGTAACCATTCATGCTATTAACTAGGAACGGAATTAAAAAACTCAGCAGAAATTGACAATAGAAACTAAAACAGAAAGTCCAGTAAGGACTGTTGAAATAGAGGAGTTCAAGTTTTACCAACAATGCGGATTTGTAATTGTTTGAATTGTTTTAATGCAGTGAATTTGACTATTGCAAAGTGATCCTTCACTCATTGATCCTCAGCTCTTTAAATTCCACCAATGAATTTGGCGAAACGAAGCTTTCAACGTACATATGAAATGCAGGTATATAACCAAAATCGCCCTGAACCTTTGAACTCTTGAAACTGTTGTGTGTCGAATTATATAACACTAACATTGAACCACCTTTCAGTAAAATTTCATCATTCTGGAAGATGAATATTGGCCAAGGACGACCAAAATTACAGAGAGGGACAGAAATCACCAAATTCCCTGCTCCTTCATCACCCACACATCCATTCGTCGGTCATAGAATACACACAGATTACTTCCCAAACTCTCTAGTCGCCAGTCAAACTTATCGCCAAAGTTGGGCATTGCTATATTACCACATGTCTCATTTACGAGGTCTAATGATAAAATAAACTTTGAGCTGTCTACACGACTCTTAGCCTTGTGGTAGGCAACCCAGTGGAGTCTTTCGTTTATAAATTTACCAAGACGGTTGGATATGATAGCACCTGTGAACTCTAAAGTCTTTTGCCAAGAATTAGTTCTTACACTATAAAACTTAACCTCATACAGAAAACCATACTCAGTATCTTTCTTTCTCTTTACAATTTTGTAATCCTTTTGACACTCATTATAACCAAAACCATAAGTCTCACGAAAGGGGCAATTCTTTCAATTCTCTTGTAGATGGATTCCATATGAAGTATTTCTTATAGCGACTAGAAATACAAAACAATCCATTACATGAACCCAAAATAAAGCCAGCAATTGATGTTGCTGCTATTCGCTTCGAGAATTCCATTAGCAGTGGCTGAGATTTTTTGGCTTTTGGTAGTACAAAAGCTTTAAAACCCTTTTGGTATGCATCCCTAGGGCGGTTTGCTTAGCGCATAAAGTTGTGCGGCAGGGATTATAATGCAGGAGATTATTTATATGGCAAATAAGAATTATAAAAAGAATATTAATGTGGTAACTAATAATAAGGAATTATTATGCCGTGATTAATAATGTAAGATTGTTATGCAAGAAATATTTAGTTTAATGGGCATTTCCTTTCAGTTAATCAGTATATTTTTATTTAACATTTTATCTCACACAAAACTTAATACAGGTATTATTTAGTACATCCAACCGAAGTTGCAGTAGATATGCAGTGAATCATAAGATCCTTTGTTCTGATTTTCTCACAATTCTGTTGTGTCATCTGAAGCACCCTTCCACCATGGTTAAGTTTTCTCTATATATCATTTCATTGGTTTTGGTAAGTCAAAAAATAACTGATTGTCTCAAGATTGGGCCAGCTTGCGCGCACCTCGACTAATTCCACAGGATACCTGTCACCTCCCACCAGCAACATGTACCAGGTAACTCTATCCACCAAGGCTTGGATAGATGAGAAGAAATCACCTAGTATTTGCCTCCGCTGGGATTTGAACCTGAGACCTCATGGTTCTAACCCATTTCATTGACCACTAGGTCACACCTTTGGGTGCAGATATAGAGGATATTATTGGACAAGTCACACATTCGGCCAAAAATAATTACATCCGAGCCAAATATAGAAAAAATATACATTGATTATGTATAAAATATGTATATTTTATGTATATTAATACACAAAATAATTACTATGTAGTTTTCCGTATATTATTCTTTTTCAACTTTAAATGGTCTATTCACTGTTCAATTTCACAGTTCATGCTATTAACTAGGAACTGAATCGAATAACCCTATAGAGTACAATGACAATATAAACTGAATCAAAATTTCCAGTAAAGACCGTTGAAACAAAGTTTTAGCAACACTGCAGATTTGTAATTGATGAATTGCTTTTTTGAAATTATTGAAAAATGTTAATTTCATATTTCCCCTTCTTCAGTAACATGCAGAAAAGGAGTTTCATGCCGAAACAAGAAGGGAAAATATGAAAGAATACTAAGCAATATTTACCTCATCCACTTATATCCGATGATCAAAAGGGCATTGTACAAAAAGGGAAGCCGTGATTCGTGCTGGTATCTTATGACTTTGTGGTTGTGTTCTTAAAAGTTCAGTTGAGGCATCGGCTCTGGCTCTGAAGCTACAAGCAATACGAGTTGGGTGTTTCGCCTCATTTAGTTGGTCTTTTAATGCAGGCAACAAGTCACTGAAGTGTGCGCCTTTTTGCCCATGAGCTCCATCCTGAAGAGATCAACAACACTTAACAGCTGCATCTATTTGTGAAATAAACAAAAAAATCAGCTGCCAGTAGTTTCTTTGTTTGTTGTTCCTTTTAGTTCTTCATGTTTTCAAAGTTCACTATTCTACCATTGCATCCCCCCCCCCCCCCCCCAACAACAAACAACACTCTCACACACAAACAAACACACACGCACATATCTGTTTTTGTGTGTGTAATTCTTGAGGGAGAGCATTTAACGAGCACCAGAGAGATGCATAACCCCAGTTCCTGGAGAGCAAGAACATGCCAAAACTTAAACTGGAAAAACTTGCAGCACGTAGATCTCGAGGAATCAACCTCAAAACTACTTGAGCAAAGAAGTGTCCTTATTGTAACAAGCTACTTTACTCTTTTGTATATTCACAAATTCTTTTATTGGATGTCCCCAAAGGGAACTTGCTAGCCTAGTTGTTCAACAACCTATCAAAACAAACCAAATTACACTAGGAACTTTCATGAAGCTCACGAGAAGATGATCAGTACATATTTAATATGCATTCAGGCAGCTGTTTATTACCCCAAATCTTTCCTATTTGGCATTGATCTTTAGTGGATTCAAGGATTTTGTAACAACATGGCCCATGATATGAATTGTGTAGAAATATAGAACTCCAATTGAGCATGATAATTGTAGCATTTCTCGGTTCAATGTTGCAAGCCAAGCACCTGACAAGCAGTGACGGAATGAAGTCAAAATATAAATAAGTAAACATACAAAGAAATAAAGGGGAGTCAACATATATAGAATATACATATAGAATAAAAATTTAACCTATCTATGCAGTGTAATTTTCCTCCGACATTTCTTACTAGACAAGGAAAATGCGAAAAAATATGACGACACAAAGTTATCAATAAATTTGAGAACAGGGATACCAGGCAATCAGAAAGATCTTTTACCCTCTCTTTTTTTGCCTTCAAGGCGTAACCTGTCATCACATCACTAAATATGAGGTGAAGTAAGGCTCTCTAAGTAGGTGGCCACTTGAACTTGAAGGAAATCACCCGACACATAATCGGCAAGTCGCTTGAATGATGCGTTCCTTGAATTGTACAGTATTAGCTCTGTGCCAAGCTTCAGCAGAACTTCATCACCGTTCTCTGCCATATACAATGGAGTGATATCAACTCTACGATCAACAGGCAACGAGATGGCAACCAACTTAGTCCAGGATTTCTCGACACCATACTCCTTTATCACCCAAATATCTGCCTTATTTGTTTCATAGTTGCAACAGGCAACTAAACGCCCTCTTGAAACGCCTAATGTCCAATGAATACCTCCATCTTCATAACTAGGCAGTGCTATTTTTCCATATTTCTCTGCAGCCAAATCCAAAGTAATAATCGCCGAAGAAGCACACGAAATATGAGGATGACAAACATCCCAATGAAGAGCCCCATTTGAAAACACACCCACCATTCCATTTATACGACCACTATTAAAACCCTGAATAGTCGACCAAGAATTAGCCTTTAAGCTATAAACCTTAACTATGTTCTCATGTCTGCCCTCACTCTGAGGAAAACTAAAGATCTTGACAACCTTATAATCTTCAATAGATGCATCATAACCAAATCCATATCTAACATAACAACCACCAGCACCAACTTTATACTGAGACATTGTATCAGGAAATACATTAAAATTTCCAGTACATGGATTCAATAGCATTAGCGTAAATGAGTCACTAGTTAAACAAACTAAACCATTGCAAGAACCCAAAAGCCAAGCCGAGAGAGGCAAAGATTTAGGAGGACAACCATGTTTAGCCACAGTAATAAATGAATTTTCACACTGTATGGTGTAAACATGGCAGATTTTACCTAAACCAGAGACTGAGGCTACACCAACAATTGTATAATCAGCCATTTTGGGATTCTTTATGGAAAAATTGACATGGGTTTTGCGGAATTCAGTATTTGAGAGTAAAGAAAGCCATGATTTTGAAACACACCTGAATTTCAAGAGGAGTTTGACAGGTAATCTGACCAGAATTTCAATGATGAGTTCTTGTGGGAGGGTTGATAATTCTTGGGGAAAAAGGTTTGTTCCTTCAGATGTTTCCATTGCTACTAAGAATCAATAGCATCAAGCTGTTCTTGAAAAACTTTATGTGGAGTTTGCGAAATGTTTTTTTTTTTTGGCCTAAGAGAATTGCAGAAATATAAAGATATCATATGAAAGTATTGTCTCATTATTACAATTTATATCTTTTCCTGAAATAGGTGGGTCACATTGACTATGCTTATTGCAATTATTCCCGCTATTCATTTTTAATTATTCAATTTAAATTTTTCACGCTTCTTAAAAAATAATAAATAAAATATATATTTTATAATTTAATGGTAATGATAAAATAAAAAAAATATTTTTTTTCTTCATTTAGTATAGTAAATAAATAAAAATAAAAATATATTTTTAATATAGTAAACAAGTTTAAATGAACAAGGTATCATATTGCAACGAGTGGAAGAAGAGGCAGCACAATGTATGGACAGATTAATAAGTGTAGGAAACAAATATATGGTTATGATGTGAACGCATTAGATTCAATAATGAGTCTCTTGCGAACCTTACACGTAAGGTACACTTTCCTCTCTCATTTGCCTTACTTTTACTTGCATTGTCATTTTCCTAAATTCCACCTGATCTGCCTATATTTGATTTGACAAACATAAGAACTTTTCCTTTATACATGGCTATCATTTAGGACTTATGAACATGGCGAACGCAGAAGTCGAGCTTCGGGCTTGACTGAACAGAATAGTTTTTGTTAAAACAATCTATATTAAAAAATTAATTAAATATATATAAATATTAAATTTAGAATTCAGTCACTAGTACTTGAAATTATTATTTTAAAATTCAGAAAAGACTAGTACTTGAAGTTCAGCCTCTGATTACGAAAATCAGTACGCTCATAGATTTCTGATAAGGTGGGTTATTCTGATGGTAAGCACCCTCCACTTCCAACCAAGAGGTTGTGAGTTCGAGTCACCCGAAGAGTAAGGTGGGGAGTTCTTGGAGGGAAGGATGCCGATGGTCTATTGGAAACAGCCTCTCTACCCCAAGGGTAGGGGTAAGGTCTGCGTACACACTACCCTTCCCAGACCTCACTAGTGAGATTATACTGGGTTGTTGTTGTTGTTGTAAGTGTTATTGGTGATGACATGATCATTGATAGGTACGCGACTGCATTTTGCATTACATGCTTACACTGATAATTTAACATATTAAGACCATTGGAAAGACTAGACTGGTAGAGTTCAATTAATTATTTTTTTAATGAAGATAAAATTATAAAAAAAAGTATTTAAAGGTTAAAATTGTGGTTGGCCATTAATTTCACTTGAAAAAAAAATGTTAAAATTCTATGAGAGAAAAGCATTATGTAGAGGCAGATCAAACATTATAAGAATAGTGTAGTGTGTAAAATGAACTCCTCAATATATCACATCAAAAATTGAATTAATGCAAAAGCAGGATAAAAATTGCATGGGCTATTTGGTCGCCCCTTTTTAACTTATACCCGTTTTGTTTTTATATTTGTATCTGTACCCATTTTTTTTGTTAAAGGCGTTTTAAAAAGACGATTTTCCCCTTCTTTAATAGAAGACTATTGACAAAACTTTAAACTGCAGGGCAAAACTTCAGCATGTTTTGATATGAAATTTAGCAAATGAACTAAAAAATTTCAGCATGCATTAGAAAAAACTAATTAGAAAATTACATACTGCAAGACAAAAACTTAAGCATGTTTAAACTGAAGTTTCGGATAAAACTCATGACAAAATTGTAGACTTGTCATGACCCAAAACTAACCCCTGTCATGATGGCGCCTATCGTGGAACTAGGTAAGCCGACTCATTTCCAAAACAAACCGATATTTTCCTTTTAAAGATAATTTCAATATTATTTACTATAAAAAAACCTTCGTAAAGGAGTTCAAATCAAAATAAAAGTGCGGAAGGAAAAGCCCTACATCGGGGTGTCACTAGTCATGAGCATCTACTACAATCTGTCTAACAATATCAAGGCTAAATCAGCATGAAAAATAGCTAAATACAACTAGAGGAAGATAAGAAGGAGAAGAGCAGGGGCTGCGATCGCCAAACAACTACCTTGCTATCTCCAAGAAAATCTACAACCAGAACACTCAATAACCACTACCGTATCCAGCTATACCTGAATCTACATACAAGGTGCAGGGAGTAACGTAAGTACGCTAACTCAGTAAGTAACAACAATAAAAAAAAGACTAAGCAGTAGTGACGAGCAATAAAGCATATAACGTTCATATCATGAAATCTAAGTAAAGTACAACATGCTCTAAAAATCAGTGTTTGAATCAAATCATCTCGTTTAAACCCGGTTTCAATAAAAATTATTTAAAGATATTTTTTCCAACAGTTTTTCAAAAAAAGGCTCAATGCAAAGGTGAACAAAAATGATAAAATCATAAACAGCCCCTCGGGCAAAACATCACTCATATACAGCCCCTCGGGCAAACCTCACAGTCACTCGTGCCACTCGGGCATACCTCACAATCACTCTTGCCACTCGGACATACCTCACAATCACTCATGCCTCTCAGTCACTCAGCACTCGGCACTCGTACTCAGTAGGTACATGCGCTTACTGGGGGTGTTGTACAGAATCAGGAGGGGTTCCTTCAGCCCAAGCGCTAATAATCTGCACGGACAACTCACGTGTTATAATAATAAAGTATGTTGCAGGCGGGTAGCCCCGATCCACACTCATCCTCACAATCAGGCCTTCGGCCGATATCAAACATGTTGCAGCGTGCAACCCGATCCTATAAATATATTCACAAATCAGGTCCTCGGCCTCACTCAGTCATAAACCTCTCAAGCCACTCGGGCATTTCAGTAAAACAGAGCATTCGGCCCAAAACATTTATATGCATCAAAATAAAGTCACAAAATTGAGTTATGCGGTAAACAAGTATAAACATGACTGAGTATAGATTTTCAATCGAAAATAATGAGAGGATAGTAAGAAAAAGCCCCTAAGGGTCCAAACAGCACTGGCACAAGGCCCAAACATGGCATTCAGCCCCAATTTACAGAAATTCTTTCTAAAACATATAAGTATCATATAATTTCCATAAAATATGCAACTTTACAGTTGCTATGGGACGGACCAAGTCACAATCCCCAATAGTGCATGCCCACACGCCCGTCACCTAGCATGTGCGTCACTTCAAAATAGTAGAGTGATACGAAATCCGGGTTTCATACCCTCAGGACTAGATTTACAATCGTTACTTACTTCAAGCCGCGAAATTCTTATTCTGCAATGTCCTTTCCTCGTGAATTGGTCTCCAAATGCCTCAAATCTGGTCATAAATAAGTCGTTTCAGTCAATAAAATTTATTGGAATAAATTTCACTAATGATTTTCCATAAAAATCTGAAAATTAGCTCAAAAATTGCCTGTGGGACCCACGTCTCGGAACTCGACAAAAGTTATAAAATTCGGAAACTCATTCAACCACGAGTCTAACCATACTAATTTTACTAAAATCTGACCCCAACTCGACCATCAAATCTTCAATTTAAACCAAGAGGGTTTTTAAATTTTCCCAACTCAATTCACCAATTAAATAGTAAAAACAATCATGGATTCGGGTAATTTAACCAATATTGAGCTAAGAACACTTACCCCGTTGTTTTCTCTGAAAATCACCCAAAATCGCCTCAAATCCGAGCTTCAAATCGTCAAAAACTGAAAATCAGAACTTAAACTCACTGCCCAGGCTTTTCTTCTTTGCGAACGCGGTTAGTGCCTCACGTTCGCGAAGCACAAAATAGCTCCCGTCCAAATTCCTCCTTCGCGAACGCGACATCACCCTCGCGTTCGCGAAGCACAAAATGGCTCTACCTTAATGCCTTCTACGCGAACGCGTTCAAACCATCACGAACGTGATGCTCACTATGCGAACGCGACACCCCCCTACGCGAACGCATAGACCAATTGCCCGGGGTCTTCGGCTGCTTCCTCTCTTCTTCGCGAACGCGTAACACCTCTCGCGTTCACGATGCACACCTAGTCCACCCT